>NC_089212.1:21686191-21986191 GCF_963930695.1 Labrus bergylta | reverse complement strand
GCCTCAGGTTTCTAGAAAAAGGTCTGCCAGAGGCCCCCGGAGGTCATTACACAAGCAAACAGTTTAACACTGATGGACACTCCCATGTGGACCACACAGACATAGATACCAAACACACTACAAATAATGACAAAGCAGACTCACACACACAGGCGTGAATAACACAAACCTGGATGATGATCAGACTGAATATGCCAGTTTTAAAAAAGACGTGTTTTGAGATGAAATTTGAAAATGGAGAGAGAGAGTCAGTGTTAACGGATGCCCTGGTGGGAGAGAGGCTGTGTGGACCCCCATGGCGGTCGGGCTGAGCTGGGTGGTGCAGTGAGTTGATGGATGAAACAAGCAAGGTTATGGATGGCCTTAAGGGTGAGGAGGAGGAGAGGAGCAGAATCTTGAAATCAATGCTGTATCTGAAGGACAGGAGTGATGTGATTAACGGAGCGGGTGTTCTGGAGATGATGAGAGCGCCGGAGTTCTTGACAAGTTGAAGTTTGTGGAATGTAAGCGTCAGTATGAAAGCGGGATGTAACCAGGGTGTTAGAATGGTAGAATGGCGGTATGCAGTGGGGTTGAGGGACAGGCGGAGGCGATTAATGTTGCATAAATGTAAATACGCTGACGGGTGTTATTGATGTGAACTTCCTGTGGAGGATGACACCCGGGGCTTCATTATTACACAAGCACAGGATTCTTAAATTTCCTCTAAAAGTAAATTCTCTTTCTGTCAAAAATCCTCCTTTTTTATGAGTCAGAAGTAAAAAAATGTTTTTTGGTCATACATCACTGCTGGGTTAAATTATGCAACACTGCGTTCAGAGAATCAGTTTAACTTAGCCAGTGAGGCGTTGCTTGAAAAATATATTTGTAATGTTTCCTTTTCTTAGAAACAACCCATAGTAGTTTTTTTCTCTCTGCCTTATTTGATGTGTGGATCCACACACTCTGATAACCTTCAGTGTCTGGGTCACTTCTGCATATCCCACTTTGCTCGCCTTTTAGGGTGAAAAGATGTTTTTGTTTTATCTTCATGGATTAAACCCCTTAGCAAGGTGGAACACACCCCAAAAAACAGAGACGCATCCTCCTCCTGTTCCCATGGAAACAAGACAAATTTAACTGGCATCAGGTGAAGGTGGCATCAGGTGAAGTCATCCTCTGCATTAGTTGTTTTCTCCTCTCTCTCTCTTCTCTGTCCTTCCTCACTCATTTAATCTTTGGCTCGCTTCTTCTCTTAGAAATGATCAGCCGTGTCCATCTGCTTCCTTCACAACCTCGGCTCCTTTCTTGACAATGAGAGGCTACAGTTGCTATGGCGATAAAGATGGCACAGTCTCCATTAATGAAATTTTAGAGAAAATGTCTACACACGGGCAGGCCATCTGAGCAGATGGCAAATTCCACCAATCTCATCATTTTGCTTCCTGCCTCCCACAGATCCCAGTTAATGCTTTATGGTGTTTCTGTTTCAGGTAGCTGCTGTTAGTGCAGCCACAAGGACAGGGCAATGATAGATACTGCGCTGTGATTGGATGAGTTTTGAACAGTGATTATGCTTTATCTTCACAAAGCTGTTCTGTGTTAATGATGCATCGAGGTTAGCCAAGGTTAAATCATCATTATCAAACAGAGCAGTATTGTCTGCAGTTCACACAGCTGCCATTTTGGTCTGAGGTCATGATCAGGGCGTGAAGTTCAATTGCTGTTTCAATGATATTCTGACAAAATCTTTATCACGTTACCTTTGCTGAACGGATAAGCTACTGAAAAAACGATTGATAGCGAAAATCTGGAGGTCCTATAAACCATATTTCGAGTTAAAACAACATATTTTGGCTGATGCTAGCATTCGGTACCTTGCGCGATAATATTAGCATGAGCTAGGAAGTAGCTCAAAGCTGATATTATGTGGTAGCATTATAGGTAAACAAAAAGGTTTAATGTCGTGTTAGCCAGGGTTTACATAGCTATCATGATGTTTAATGAGTTAATAGATGGATTTTAATACAGCTGCTTTCAGTAGCAAATGTTGAAATTTGGTCCGACCTCACCGTATGTCAGCCTATCAAATGTTTTTCATCAACTGGTAAGCAGTTAAATGATAACATTTTATAATCACCGTGTACTTCATCCATTCAGAATATTAAAGTCCCCATGGAACGGAACTTTGTGAGTCTAATTGACGCGTTGTGACGTATTTCCAACTCAAACGGGATCGAACCAATCACAAGATAGAAGCGCGGCACTGTGTTTGTTTCCTTTATATTCTCTTAGCTTCTTTCAATGACTCGGTAGGCTGTGAAACTGGATTGCCCTTCTGGGATTAATAAAGTTGTCTTAATCTGAATCTGAATAGCGTTGGAATGAATTTGATTGGATCGTTGTTGAATATAATTGGTCGAAAGATTTGTAAACACGCCTGAGTGTAAGATGAGTCATCAGACATTTGAAAGATTTTTTCGGGAAGAGAAAAAAAGTACATTTTGATGTCAAAATACTCCGATAAATAAATTAAAATATGTACGGTATGGCAGATGAATTAACATTTAACACAGGACTGCTGCAACTGAGACAATGGGACTTTAAGTAACATATTAAACACGTCTAGGTGTAAGGAGCACATAGGGTAATACATTTGGTTTGAAATGACCTGAAATTAAGGGAAGTGTTGCCACAGAAAAGTAGTTGGAGGCTGGAGGGACAGTTTGTTGAAAGAGAGGCTAAAAAAGGACCTGGAAAAAAAACCTCCTCTTCATTAAAAAAAAAGATTAATCAGCCCTTTCCTGCACAGAACAGAGTTCCAACTGGATGTAACACCGAGGCAAAAGCAAGCACGGCTAGAGGGAGGCAAATGAAACCCTGCAGGAGCAGTGATGAGGAAAGGAAGGGAGAGTACATTCAGGAAGTCATTTGTGTGTTATTGATTATAGAGGGCATAAAAAGACACAAGGCAAAGGAGCCGGCATTATATGACACCAATCCCCCGTGTGAGGCGTCGGATCAATATGTAACAATTACATAACTCGATGTATTTGCACAATTTACGAGTCTTCTAATTTGCGGATACCCTCGACACAATTTGTTTGCTGTTAAGTTTTTAGCTGGCAATCCGGGCAGGAAAAGCTAACCGTATGGACTTTCACAATTCCTCTCACCAACCTGTTTTGTGGAAAATTCTGGAGCAGGCTTTGCTCTCGCATGAAAGCCCAAAACTGAAGGTGCTTGTTGTTCTGCCAGCACCCAGGAGGCCGATGCTACAGAGCAGTTAGCCGCAAGCAAAGAGCCAAGAAATTCACTGGACGCTGCCAGTCAGCGATGGATGGATCGTTTCTACTCCTCCTTATAATCGGGTGAAAAGAGACATGTGCTCCTCTGTTTCCAGCCACTATCCCAGATGCATGCAGGAACACAAGCACAGAGGCTATCCCCCCTATTCCCCCCCCCCCCTGCTCTTCAGCATGCTGACAATAAAGGGAGTGATGTATTATCCAACAGCACCTGGACTCTGGTGTGTGCATGCTGTTGTTGGTGTTTGGCTCTAAAAGCATCATTCAGGAGCTAAGGTGTTTTGTGCTAATGAGTAATGTAGCATTGGTTGAAGCACCACAGGGCCCCAGTGGAGTTAATACAACAAGTCCTGAATCCTGGAAGTAATCCCAAATGTTGAAGTTGATGTAATCCGACTCAAACTGCAGAAACAGAGAGAGACGAGCAGTCCACTGGCGGAGAAAATGACAGTGAGATTTTTATCTTTCACCTTTCACCCAGGCAGCCAATTAAATAAGCCGCCCATCCCTGAAGGCGGGACACAGGTTTTTCCTTTGTGAGTAATTACTGCGTGTATTTGGAAGTCGGGGGGGGGGGGATAGAATAGAAATAGAATTAGCAGACGTATCACACTCATATCTCCTCTGCTTCACTGTTACCCAGAGAAGCAGGAGAAGTGACGCTGGAAATAATGAGACCGTCATGCAATCATGAGGCATCATGAAATTTTCATGACAATGAAAATTGGTGTCAAGCGACCAAGTTGACCGAAAAAAAATGCCTCTATCTATCGCCTAAAGAGACGTTCCCTGAATGACAAAGCGCTACACCCTCTCTCTCTCTCTCTCTTTCTCCACATCTGAGTCAGCAGCAAAAGTTTCAGGTCTATTGAACATTTTATCTCCTGCGCTTCTCAAAGGGATCATATTCAGACATGTCAATCATGTCATCACATCACAAAGATAAGGGAGCTGAATTCTTCTATAAACACACTTTTAAAACATTGAGTGAAGATTGATGTGAGGAGATAGTCTGCCTTTTATTTAGGAGCAAAAAAACAAAAAAATGATAGTAAAAAAAGGGATTTGACGCCTTTTCATGACAGTGAATGTAAAAAGACAAACAGCGAAGGGTTAAAGTCCATACATTTGTCCCTGTCTGTTGCCTTGCTTTACTTGATATTCAATGAGTCATTTAGGGAATAATCATGGTGTCAATGTTTGCCCTTTGTTGTTAATGTATTTACAAGTTTAACCTCTGTAATTCTTCTGATGAATATACCCAGTAATGTGCATAATGTTTGCACCATAGTTTGAAGAAAGATGGTTTGCATGCAGCATTTCTAATCACTAAAAAGCAGCCTTCATTAGCACAGCTGCTCTGTCTGTGTGATGTATCTCATATCTTTTGTGCAATGGCACTTTTACAGTTGTGCACTGCGTCTGTGGGCAAAGCCCCATTGAGCCCCACCTGTCCCGAGCTGCTGTTTAATGACGCATCCTATTGAACAGGGATGAGACGGCAGCCACACAACATGTTATCACTCGGCTAATTGTGTTTCCAAATTCAATACTCCAGATTAATTTCCTGCAAGCCGACGTTTGCGTCATGCGAGAGTCAAAATGAAACGATCTTTATCCAAACCTGCTGCGTGGCTGGTAAACGTCGACTGAAATGGGGGAGGGGGGGGATTCTTTAATTAGATCTTAAACTGCACTGATAGGATTTTCCACATTTTGCTTCTGCGTGCGGAGAAATCAGATGAAATTATGTCCAGTCTCCAGTGAAGTTGCGAGGAAATAATCTACACAGGTAACAGGCAGATGTAACTGTGCCTATGTGGCGTGTAATGTTTCATCACCTTGGGGGTGGGGGGGGGGGGGCGGCTCGGTGTGGGAATAACCTTGGAAGAGATTAGAAATAAGACTGGTGTATTATTGAGATCAGACGGAGACGGCAAATCCCTGCAGACGCACATTTACAAGAAATGAGGTCTGACTAAGGTGAGATTTAAACTTTACCTGTCCTATAAATCACCCAGACACTGAAGGATTTTCATTTCTGTGGATGCCTATCAAATGTTCAAGAACTTAACACATATAAAAACTTTATTTGTCGAACTCGAGCAATCACATTGGACTAATCAAGAATGAATTCCCAGTGAAGATGCTGCAGTCAGAGATTACTGCTAATGGCAACATCCTACAGTTTCTGCAGGTCTCTTATCTGCACTGAAAAATCTCATCAGTGCATGGTTTGTGATTCAATTTGGTACATACATTGCATGGCTTCCTGACACTTTACCTTTATCATTTCAGTGAGCACATTGTTTTTCCCTTCACCCTATACCACGAGATTCACATGTGAGGTTCATAAAAAAGATCTCAGCTATTAGATGAATTCAGATGTATGAATGCAGATCAGAGCCCTGAGACTGCAACTCCAAGTGTGCATGCTCTATGAGCCCAGTAATGAAGAAGTTCAGGGTACTTGTACATGTGGAAGCTGCTTTTTTATTTATTTTTTGCTTAATGCGCCACTGAGCAGTGCTCCACCTCCAATGCTGCATCCATTCTATTAGACATACATGAGCCTCTGGTGGTCTTTGTGTTCAGTGCTAGTCAGCTAATGTTGGCATGCTAGACTAATACGGGCAAAAAATCCTTCTAAACATCAGCATGTTAGCAGTGTCATTGTTTGTGGTTGTATTAGGATGCTGATATTAGCATTTAGCTTACAGATTCATAAAGCTGTGAACTTGGCAGGAGACTCGTTTGAAAAATAAATTGCTTCAACATTTTCCTCCATCAATGCACTGATCAATAAGCTACTAATCCGTATCTAATGGAAACGTAAAGGCCAACAGATACAGTTAGACTGCACACATTCATACAGCACAGTTTGTGTCTGTGTTAAAACCTCAAACTCTCCGACTGACACATATGACATAGACCAGCAAGAAACACACACAGTGACTCGCTCTTATCCTCAGATCCATAATATCCAACACCCCCGGACCGTCGCAGATTAAAGCTCCGATATGAGATCACAGCTGGGAGAAAATAAATCAATAGATAACTCCTTCACTTTAATAAAGCAGAAACAAACCTCCGACATTTCATTAAAAAGGACTGACTGATGTGGATCTGGTTGGTGGCGGAGGCAGGGAATCACATCAGCGTTGTAATGTTACGCTCCGGCTATGAGCCGCGTCTCTTGGGGTTTGAAAATAAACACAAGAGCCAAATTGAAGTGGGGAAACGAGACCGGAGACCTCACAGAAGATTATGCCGAGTCTGAGGAGACTTATCTGTTTCCCCTTCACTCACATCTGCTTGTAGCTCTCGGAATAAAACATGTGCAGCCCTTGTTTCTCGGGCTAAGGCAGATTGATTCTGTGAGAGAAGTACAGCTAAGGATTATTTTATACGAGCTTTACACTATTTAATTAAATCGGGAAAGAAAAGAAAGAAAAAGGAAAATGAGCTGCTTATTTGCAATCACAAATGTGTCTGTTATGTTTATTCTATATAAATCATACAAATATACCTGTTATATAGTTAATAGTTTATGAATAACAAGGCAGTGTCTGGTCTTTTTAGGCCTCATTTCAGACCATCTACTGACATATATTGCACAGAAGCGGCTGGTTGTTTGCAAAAATCCACACAAGGTAACAATAGGGGTGAACTGACAGGTGAAAAAACAAGACTTTAAATTGGGCTCCATAGTTTCATTGTGTGTGAAACCGAAACACATTGTTGACTTAAGTCCTAAATATATGTATGCACTGAAAAACTGTCAAAAATAAATAAATAAATTACTGTAAAATAACGGTAAAAACATTCTCGTAAAAAAAAAAACTGTAATTTTCTATAATTAAAATACAGTTTGTAACTTAAATTTCGAGTTTAAACGTGTTTTAATTTGTCTTTCCTATTTTACCTCCTTCATGACATAACTGACAAATGTATCCAAGCACAGACTGAATACTCTCACGAGCAGTTTTGGTTTTAATACTTAAACAAATGTCGGCCCTTTTCAAAGGTTAGAGGTAGAGTCAGTAGCGATTCTAGAGTCTGTTGGGGCCCTTGGCAAAAATCAATTGGGGGGGGGGGGGCCCTCCAACCATCGTTCATCACCATTATGTCTGCAAGCCAACACTTAATTCATCTTCTTCTGTTTTTCTCGCGGCTAATTCCTCTTAATTTTTCTTTGTTGACTTTCATTGACAAACGTTGGTTTTCACATCAATAATACATGCAGCACTTAGCAGTCAACAAGAGTGAGTGCTGTCTAATGGGGTCCCCTAAGGGAGGCTTCCTACTGTCATTGCAAAATTTGCACATTTTGTGCCACTGCTTTGGTTTAAGTTTGTCAGCTCTCAGGGGCCCCCTACTGGATCTACTGTTGATAAGCAGCGTCTCGGGGGTAGAGTCAGTAGCATTGTTCGTTGCACTTTGTAAACACAACATTTAATTTGGGCCCCTCCCCCTAAGTTCATCGTCACCAGAAGCGCACACAAATTGAAGTGTTAGCATGTACTGTATGTATTCTGCTTGTACCGACACTGCAAGCGAGCTGAGAATTAGACTCGATCGTTGACTGTTTTGTTGATGTTTTTTGATACTCACTGATCCATTTTCTCATTTGCAAGATAAAAGATTCACCAATTCATTAAACTATTTCTCTTCTACACTTGGAATAACACGTTTTTCTATCATAGAACATGATCCATAATTTTTCTCATTCATTGAGTCTGCGTTAAGCTCACCTTATAACCTTCAACACATGCGTCTGTGGGTGATAGTCAACACAAGGTTCACCCTTGTTTTGGAAGGAGTTTTATCCACTTGGTGTTTCGCCTCACTATGATTACATTTCCGTTGAACGTCGGTATCTGCAATTTTCGGCCATTTGAATGGCATCCAATCGCTGAATTTGATCATCTCTCAAACCCAACTACGCACTTTCATTGGCTGTGGGACAAACACATCCACTCCCCGCACAGAAACCAGTCAACCAAAACATCAAAATAGAGTCAGAGGACTGGGTCTCTGTAGACACAGTCACCAACACACACGTATGGATGATGAGCTGGAGTCTTTTTTTATTTTTTAGGAAAAAATCCACTGACTCTATCTTTAACTACTTTTTCTTATTATTGTTTTCACATTGAAAAATGTCTGACTAGGACCCAAAAGATCATCTGATAATGTTACTTTGATAGCAAAGATTATCTAATAACCCGAATCACTTTTGTCCTTTTCTTCACATTTAAAACTCATTAGCGTTAAACGATACGCAGAGAGGATGTATTTATCTCCTTTAAAACAAAAGCCGCCCCACACATGCAAAGAGATAAACATTAAAGAAGATTACGAGACACTGCATCTCCCTCGTCTGCCATTTCGAAGATCTTTACGGTGGATGTAATAATGTGTGGGAGAGGTGAGACTCATTATTAGGCCCCTGGACTTTAAGCGCCCAGCTCAAGAAAAATATATTTCCCTGCCCTTGGGAAGGATGAAGGGAGACTGTGGACAGCGGCAAGTGGACTAAGAATAGAAAAGGGCATTATAATGTATGATGTGAATGCTCTGTATAAGGGAAGACATTCAATATTGTTACAAGAGGAGAGGCGGTGGGAGCGGGGGTTGGGGGGGTCTGCAGTTCTTCAGGTTCACTTTTTTTAATCAGTAGTCCTTGGTGGCATGTTTGTTTCTAAATGGTCAACTGGTACTGGTTTCTGAGGAGTCATTGAAGGCATGATGTACTTTCCTTGAATGCTACATTTCTGTCCTTCTACACTTAATCAATGGAAACTAAATTACTGCTACATATTTAAATTAGGCCCCACTCCAACAGATAATAATGTCTCATGTTGGTTCATCATCATTGGATAATAATAATTGACAACCTTAAGTGATAACTATGATGAAGAATAAGAGCTTCTGTGTCAATACTTCAATGCATTATTCTGATAACAATTCTTACACCTATCCTGTGAGAACTTTGCAGCTGGTTAGTGACATTAAAATTGATCCCTCTTTATGACCTACAAAAGCAATCAGTGAGAAAATGACCAAATGAATAATTTCTATATTTAGTTATTTTTAACGCCTTTAACCTTTACCTCATGATCAGTGTCAGACAAAAGGATTTCAGTCAGGAGAGACGAGTAAATGATTCAAAGATACATATTTATTTTTCATATGTAGTATTGTATGATTGTCAGAGAATGAACTAGTTGAAGAGAGACATTTTTAAAGGGGACATATTATGAAAAATCCACTTTTACAGTGTTTTTGAACATATATTTGTAACCTGAGTGTCTACTGACCCACAAAATGTGAAATGAACTCATCCAGTCTTTTGTTTGTGGTCTGCATAAGTCTTTCAACACTGAGAAAAATGCTCCGTTTCAAATGTGCTCTCCTTGTGATGTCACAGAGGGATTCTGTTGAAAAAAAATCCCCTCCCCTCCCCTGGTATCTCCACCCATGGACTCCACCCCCAGCCTAAAGGAAAACTTTTGCGCAGTTCAGCCGTTTTTATTCTCACTACGGAGGAGTGATGTCTAACAGGAAAACTCAGGCGGGGCTCATTGCATTTAAAGAGACACACACACCAAAACGGAGCGTTCTGAGAGAGCTGGTTTATACAGGGTCACAAACCTCCTCTGGTGCTTGATTCATGTTATAATTGGACCAAAGCACAGCACAGATGTTTCATTTAGAACACAGGGGACTGTTTGAAAATGTGGAAAAGGGGGATAATATGTCCTCCTGAAACAAGGCAGCAACAATATAGGCTAACGATGAAGAAATGGAGCTGGGCTATTGGATAGATGTGACCAGGTGATGATTAGGAAAAAAGTAGTGATCGTGCATGGAGAACACGGTATGAGAATAAATTGTAAAACAAGCGTGCAGAATATAGTCTTCCTGACCTAACATTCGCTAGAGCTACAGTACATATTCAACACAGAAAATGCCTTTGTTTATATTTGCTGCAAAAAGAAAGTGAAAATCCACAGTAGCTTTCACAGTAAGTGAAATTGTGGAAACAGGGATTTTACTTCTATTAGAGATCTTACACACTCCAACTCCTTTTAGAGAATCAGACAAGGTGGATAAAAGTTTGTATCATGAATAATTAAAAACAAAAACAGAATAATCGTAGAAACATTTTGTCTCGGAGGTTGTTAATGGCCTGCAGGGACTTTTTTCATGATTTTTCTAAAAGCATTAATGAACGCCTTTAAAATAGAGATAAGAAAAAATACAGACACCTTAAGTAGTCTGACCCTACAGCTACATCACCTCTCTCTCTCCGGGGGGTCAGAAGGCTGAGCACTCTCTCCCTCTCAAAGTGGGAGGAGCTTGTTGCACTGGGACGCCGCGCGCGCTGCAGCAGTCCCGTCACAGCCTCCAGTACACCTGTAGTGTCTCTCTGAGCAGCACGAGGCTGGGATTAAAACAACTCACAATCAGATCGATTAAATATGAACGCAGCTGCACGGAATCGCGGTGCAGGAGCGACATAGGTAAGGAAACGCTCCAGATGCTTAAAGATGATTTAAATTAAGGGACTTTTGATTTTTTTTTTTTGTGGGGGGGAAAGGTGATGCTGGATTAAAACAGCCTTTCCCCCCTCTCTTTGCGTGTGCGTAATTGACACTTTTAGGAGCAGACGCGTGGTGTTCAGGTGCGTCAATTCAAGAACAAAAGACAGAAACACTCACTTGGATTTGCAGCAAGAGTGGTTTTCACTCGCCTCAGTAAAATGTTAAAATCTTGCCATGTGATCAAGTATTTAGTGTTTTTTTTTTGTTCTTTATCTAAAAGGAACTTTCGAGTGATTTGATATATTTTTGGTACAAATTCGTGCAGAGAGAGAGAGAGCGCTCTTCCTGTGACTTAACCCGCTTTATGTTTTTTGCAGGACAAAGGCGTCTCACTCGAAATTACGATGCATCTCACAGCGGTCATCTTAATTGTGGTCGTGACAGGAATCGCAAAAGGTAATCTGAGATTATTATTTTTTTGTCTCCGTCCACAGAGTGAGTTAAACTGTCAGAGACACGAAAATAACATTTGCGTCAAGTTGTGAAAAAATAAAACTCTTCTCTTTCTCTTTGGACTGATTCCCTCTGCGTGTCACAGAAAGTGAAACGGATGAATATTTCATTGCTCTGAATGTTTGATGTGTTTTTTGGGGAGATTTCTGATGCAAACACGCTGCTCTCTCTCCCTCTCTCCCTCTCTCCCTCCCCCTCTCTCGCTCCCTTTCTGTCTGTCTCAAAAGGTTGGGATTGCAACGCAGGGTGCAACACAGAAAATGGGTTCTGTGAGAAGCCAGGGAAGTGCAGGTACTAAAAACGACCTCCATAGATTCCTCCTGTAGATCAAACCCTGTGGGGGCTTGCAACCCTTATTTCCATAAATCGCTTCTGCTGTAAATGCTTCTTCCTCAGAGGAATGTAATTGCAATTCAGCCAACTGGAGCCTTCTGTTGTGATTTGTTTGGCGTCCTTCACTTGTGTGAAGTCAACAGCCAAATCAGGGCTGTGTATGAACAGTGAAAAAAAGCATTGTTATTCTAACAGATAGCTCAAAAGCTTTGGGTTCTAAAGCATGCCCAGTGTGAAATGATTTGCCTGGCAGATGCTACAGTTTCTACTCCTGAGCCAGAATGACTGTATCCCATCACCAGTAACTTATTAAATCAAACAGGACTTTAACTGTGAAAGGAGAAGCATGCATTATGGGGACAAGACTAGGGCAGCTGGGCTCTGTAGGTGGTATATTAATAGTTCATGGCTGTCCCCCTTTTCTCGCCTCTTTTCAGGTGCAAACCGGGCTGGCAAGGAGAGAACTGTGACCGGTGCGTGCCCTTCCCCGGCTGCCTGCACGGGAAATGCGAGCGGGCATGGCAGTGCGCCTGCGAGGAGGGCTGGGTGGGCAGCCTGTGTGACCAAGGTGAGTCTCATTAAGCCTCCCCCCTAGACACCCGCCATCTCCATCCCCCCCAACCCCCGTCTGCATCCCTGCAGCAGAGGTTAGGCTGAGTCACGGAGCCTCAAAGACACACAGAATGAAAACGGTGTCTGAAGAATATATTTAAATGCATTAATAGAAAGATAAAGTTAGAGAAGAGAAACACAAATGTTAATAAATCATTATAATCTTTATGGATGTTTGCACTCATCCTTTGTAGCATCTTGCACCTTCCTGCAAAAATAACATAGCTCTTTTTCCACATACAATAAACATATTTGGTGCGTCTTTAACATTTTATTCTCTGTATGTGACTCGACAGCAGCAGCACTGTTTTACTTTGTCTCATATTCCTCAATGACCCTGTACACAAAATACAATCAAACAGAATCCTTGAATGTGTAGACCTACATAGCAACAATTCAGGATTCACCTTTTCTGGGGGAATAATGGGTCAAAGAGGGCAGCTGAAGCCTCAAAATAATTGCAGAAATTCTCAATCAAAACTGCGTTATTTTCTTCTATTCAGCAAGGCATATGAAAAAGTCATAAATCAGAAAATTGCTGCATAGTTGATGCAAAAAATGAATTTTTGAAGTCATCTAAAGGTCATATTTCCATTTCAAAGAGCCTTGTTTAAATTGAGCACTCTCATAATAATTTGTATAATATCTGCAATGCACATTATCGCATAAAATGTCTTTGCCGCCCCTCAAGCTAAAAACTCCAAATCCAGCGAGAAGACAGAAAGATATCTATTGGCTTCTGGCTCCTTATCAGTGCACACAGTTCATCTGTCATTCTGTTGGAGCATATGAGATCTGTTGGAACATGGCTGCTATTGTTCTCAGTTTCCTTCTAGGTGACAATAATAGAAACTGCAGAGTGTGAGTGATCGAAACACAGGGGAGGGGAAAAAAAACACACAAGCAGGGAGACAGAAAACCAGAGCACATAAAATGTTAAAAAAAAAACAAAAAAAACCAGCATTTTTTTTTTTTTTTAACAACAGATACTCGTCTGTGCTCATCCCAGCCGTGTGCTGGAAATGCCACCTGCATAGAGACGGGAGAGGGAGGATACCTGTGCATCTGTCCCCAGGGCTACACCGGAGAAAGCTGCCATCTAAAGAGAGGACTCTGCCACACTGACAGGTACCAACACCTTTAAATACAGTTTCTATTTTGAGCAAAGGAACACTCGAATGTTTAACAGCCTCGTCTGCTATTGTGTATTGTTAAGGAGCGATAATCAATGTGTTGGGTCAATATCTGTACAACCTCCCTCTGTACTGGCAGAGACAGCCGATCGAACACTCCCCACACTGTGACTGTGGTCGTCTGAATTTGTAGTGGGGGGTTAGCTTTTCGTTGAGGAAATATTGGATTATCTTCTTTTCTTACTGTACAAAATGCTGCCAGTTTATTTGTTGTGAATTGTAAGAGGAGAGAGAGCGTTTGCAAAATTGTAAGACGAGCAAAAAAAGAAAAAAGAAGCTTTGCTTTGATACAATCCCTCCACAAACAGCAGCCTGTTGAAATGAGGGAACTGGCAATTCTCCAATGTTGTGAAGGAAAACTTCACTCGAACGGAGTGAAAGCTCATTATTTCTCGTCTGAGTTTTCGATTAGGGCAAACTATTCGTGTGAAGCTGAATGACACAGCATACAAACGAATCACAATATCCTGCTATGGTGAAAAATGACATTTACAAACTTCACCAATAAGAAGGTAAATGTGGTGCGTATATTTTAATTATCGACTCTGCACCTTGTGCAATGACTCATTCAAATTAAAGACCATGTGAAATGCAGCATGTGGCATCATGTCAAGTGCAACAATTTAGAGTCGAATTTGTAACTTTCTGCATGTTTATAAAAAGCCTTTTCTTTTTATCAGTGCAAACATGAAAGCAGTGTGACTCTATGCTAAAAAGCAAAATCAAATTCTGCTCTCATGTCATGCATTAATTCCTCTCTGTAGGAAAAAAAGGGATTTCAGAGAAGGATTTCCCCAGCTTCCTCCTGCCATCAACAAACCAGCAGCTTTTACTGGGTTTGTTGTGTTTGTCCCTTGTTGACAAGCAGACACCTGTGTGCAGTAGCGAGCCGTGTGTACCTGTACAGCATCTTAAACTGGACCCGAATCCCCCTGAAGTCATCTTTCCAAGTTGAACACATCATTATCCTTCGACAAGGCTGTCACTTTTCATTTTGTGTGCTGTTTGTGACGGGAAGTCAGCCTACAATTGCCTGTATTTGGAGGACACACTGTATTGGAACTGGAAGTGTATTTATGTATCAGTACAGTACCCACAATCCACTGCACCCCAATCTAGAGCTTTCAATACACAGATAGTCTGTTATCCCCCATATCACAGGGAAATACCATTGACTTCAAGTGGAGATAAATGTGCCGAATATATCAGAGGAACTGAACAAATTACTGTAAGGAGGCGCTGCAGAAGAATCAAAGGATTAAAATAGTTATCACGTGTGAAATTCTAGTATTTCGCATTTTTAAATTAAAATTATTAGGCTTTTTTTTAAATTTCAGTCTTAAACTGAGAGTACTTTGCTTGCTGTTTGATTTTGACCATGCTTTTATTTTGAAATAAAGTTAGGACATTCTAATAGATCGAAGGCCACGAAATTAACTTAAACTACTGAAAGAGAAACTCGTTATGCATCAAAAACTAAATAAAAACAAAGGAACGGTTAAAAAGGTAAATGTTTGTCTTAGGGTAAATATTATTTTAGACTCGTCAGCCGAGCTGTCTTTGAGTTTTTTAAATTGAAATGAGACATTCAGAAATGCAGCAGTGTCCTTATTTTCAAACTGTGACTACAGGGAGACACTGAGGAGGCTATGGGACACAATAGCATGTGATTAACTGTGATAAAAAAAATGAATGTATTATTTTAAGACCTTAATTAGTCATGATTAACTAGTTAATGCTGACAGCCATATAAGATATAGATATCTACTACGTTATCCAATGAACTTTAAACATTGGGTGATAATTTCCTTATTTTGTGATAAATTGGGTTTTAATCGTGCCCATACTCCAGATTAACTGATGACATTTACAACGTTTTAAGCCATCAAAGGGTAAATGTCTGGAAACGTTTGACTTTACCGGTTGATGAGGAACACCTGAACGCCTCATTAGCTGGTTCATTGAGGCCTTCAGGTCCTCTAAAAAAAAAAAAAAAAACTTGAGATGAGTCATGTCCGTCAAAATATCTTGCTAGAATAGGTTTACAGATGAAGCACCGCTGGATACAGGAAGACACACCACTGCAATACTCATTGAAAACGAAAAAAAATTCTTGAGTTTTTTGCTTTAGGTACAATTCATGCTCGACTAAATGCCACAACTAAACAAACAGCAGATCATTCCCTCAGCCCCACGCTTTCCCCCAGCAGGATTACACACAGGGCTGATCTGTGGAGAAACCCTCATCCTGTCCATCAGACACGTATCAAAGAGTCTCTGGAGACGCAGCTTGCTGACACCACCCCCCCCCCCCCCCCCCCAGACTCTGAACCCCTCTGTGTTTGCTCTCTGTGCGGCTGTCTTGTTATTGACTTCTGGACACACCTAGAATGTAATAACCTCCAGCTCAAGGTCAGGGAATGGTGAAGCTACCCCTCCTCTTAAAGAAATCTTTAGAAGCTTGTAATCATTTTTAGAATAAGATGAGCGGAGCTTTTTCCTGCCTGCACAGGGAATTCATCTCTATTAAAAGTCCTGCATGAGGTTTCATTAATCAGCTCCTTTTATGAGACCGCCGAGATGTCTGAAAAGTGTGCCAGAGCCATTATTCTTTTGACTCCCACAGACAAATGTTCAGGAGTTCTGTAATTACACAAGATACTATTAGAGTTATTGATTGGTTAGTCCCGAGCTTTCATCGCTGCACCTTGTTTGTGCATCATGGCGGCATAGATCAGAAATTGCTGCAGATGTCGGAGCAGAAACATTAGTGCAAAGGGAAAAAGCTTCGACTTCTTTTATCTCTTGTTACTGTTAAAGATTTTTTACTCTGCACAAAATGAGCTGCATGCTGTTTCTCAGCAAAAAGGCTAAAATCGATGATACATAATTAATAACTTTCTTACTCAAGAGCTGAATCTATCAGTGGATTGATTGAGGAAGTTAATTAGCAACAGTCATTTATTTAATTGATTTAATTTGAGTCATTCTTGAAGCATGATTGCCCCAGTTTCTGAAGTTTCACTGAATTAGTTGTAAAGACTGCTTTCTTTGTGACGCAGAATCTGGATATTTCTGTTTTGTGCCTATGAAATACAAAAAAATAACTATTTTTTATGACCCCACGTTGTGCCTCAAAGGTAATTTTTTACATTTTGCAAACATTTAAACCGTTTTAACATAGGTGCTCCTGAAAATATCTAGATATTTCGGTTGACTGCTCCTGATATTTGTGCAGATAGTGAACCATACAAGACTGCAATCACCCTGCTGCCAAGAGCGCTTTAACCTTCTTTTCATTGGGGTCAATGCTGGAGATAGAATGAGATTGCAGGTATTCAAGTCTGCAAAAATGGTTTAAATCTGAGGTCGACCATTTAAAAACTCTTGCTGTAACCAGACTTTAAAGGTCACATATTATGCAAAATACACTTTGCCAAGTTTTTCAAACGCTACTCGAGAAAAGGGAGAAAAGTTCATCCTCTCCACTTTTCGGAAAATGTGTGCTCAAACAGGCTGTTTGGAGATTTTCCCTTTGTGACATCACAAAGGGCAGTAACCCCTATGTTCCCCCAGCTGGGTGATGCTCCCACAGCTAGGTGTTTGTTCTGCCCTCTGAATCTGCCCTGTTATTTCATTCAGCACGTGCATCTGAGATTAAGTACAACACAAGCAAGGATCTAGAAATTAGGAAACAAAATCAGTAGGTGCCGTCAAACAGCTTTAAGTCTGACCGGATATGGGTTCTGACAGGCAGCACAGAGGCAATGCACGTGGTGTGTAAAATGTTTTTCACTAATTAATCTAATTAAAGATAATATGGTCCCAGGACGATGCCCTGAGGGACTCCACAAATTAGGGACTTTGTAAACATATTATGGACACTTCATGAAAACTTCTTGTAAACCATGCTTTGTCACATTTGATGGCTGCTTCACCAATGATTGCTTCATGACCGCAGAATTGAACAGGCTGTTGTGAAGCTGTGTACCAGATAGCAAGCCTTTTTTCCTCCTGCTGTTTATTCACATTGTGTCCCTCTGTCCTTCAGCTCTCCTTGTCAGAATAGTGGCTCATGTACGGATGCTGATGGCTCAGCAGGTTACTCTTCCTGTTTATGTCCCCCTGGATTTTCCGGAGACTTCTGTCAGATCAGCGTTGACAGCTGCCAGCCTAACCCCTGCCTCAACGGGGGCAACTGTACAAACCACGGCCTGGCCTTCACATGCGTCTGTCCGCACGGCTTCACCGGCTTCACTTGTAATGACACCAGCAGCCTCTCGCCTTGCGCCGGCAGGCCCTGCGCCAACAGGGGCATGTGTGTTGGTCAACCAGATGGAACCTTCCGGTGCGTTTGCCAGAAATGGTTTACAGGTCCCACATGTTCCCTGCAGCACAGACCTAAGGCGAGGTCCAAGCCAGTCGGCTCAAGGCCTGTGGATCACAGAGTGTTTGCTCTGACTCCACAGCACTACTCCCTTCCTGCTCACACCTTCCACAAGCTCCTCAGACCGCCAGAGAGGGACCTGCTCAAGATCACCCTGAAGGAGACGGTGCACTCCCAGGGCTTCCTCGTCACCCACGGTCAGCTCATCTGCTTCGGAATGCTGGCCCTGCTCACCTGCCTGGTTATCTTGGGAACTACAGGTATTGTTTTTTTTGGCCGCTGTGAGACGTGGATGGCTAATGCCAAGTACAGCCAGCTTGTTCGGCAGCAAAGGGAACACCTTCTGAGAGAAGCGGGCACAGCGAGCCAGGAAGAGCCCGAGCACTCAGTAAACATCATCCTGCCAGAGAAGATTAGACTCACCAGCTTTGGGAGACACTACACCTCCATATGATGAAATGGTCTGGTTCTCTTCCCCTTTCACTCTACATGGAGTTTAACATGAATGTCTTATACCACCAAGGAAATACTATGGCTGTTGTACAGTTGTGTTAACATACAGGACTATAGTATACTAATGTACAGTCTACTGGACCGAGTGGACAACAGTGACGCTGGATTGTAAATTTACCGTACATCGTGCTGAGAAACTGCCCACAATGTACAAAATTCTAAAAGATGATTGTATAAAATTGCACCTTGATGGCTGGTAAAATGATGTCATTGTGTTGTATTTCTTATGGCCATGTTTGGAATCCCAGTGTCTTGTTTTTTTCATATCTTAGTTGTGCTATCATAAAAGTTTATGAAATTACATGTGATCACATGCAAAATACACTTCTTTTAGTATTTTCTTCAACTAGAGATGCACTGATTTTTTTAGTTCTGATCCGATTAACTAATAGTGTAATTTATTGTAGGTGGTATTATGTGTAAGGCTACACAATGCTGTTGTAAACCCAGCATTGCATTGAGCTGCCTTCACATACAAACAAGAAGCAGCAACAGCTGTCAGGTTTTCCAATTCAATCATTTAAACTGAAGTGTAAGAATTGTACTCTTTATCATATGGAAGGAGCTTCTCCATCTCGTCTGAACGTCGCCATGGAGACGATTTGTGGACACTTTTTACAGTTCAGTCTGACTGTCTTCAAAGTGAGAATGTTTAAAGTGCCCAACCATCTTTCTTGATCACTGACATGGATCGGCGGCGTCAATCCGATACGTAAATTATGTCAACATTGGACCTGATGCCGATATAAGATCGGATCTCTTGTTTTAATCTCACTAACCAGCTGCAAACTTCTCACAGTTTAGTTGTAAGAATTTTTATCAATATAATGCATTGGAGTATTAAAACAGAAGATACTGATTATAAGATTGTATCGGCCCCATCTCGATTTTGAACTAAGTTATCCTACCACTCTATTTATTCCAATGAAGAATGAACTTTATGAACATGATGAAAAGTTAAAGTAGAAGATTGTCTGCTTAGGATACAGCTCCAAATGTAAGAACCTATGCTTCTCTGTCTTCTGTGGAAGTATACAGGAGAGGATTAGGGCCATTGAAATAAAAAAGTTTTGGGTTCTGACTTCTTTATTTATTTTTTTATTCTGACTTTCATCTCAGAATTCTGACTTTTCTTCTCAGTTTTTTCCAGTGGCCATAATTCCAGTAGGAGAATCTAACTGTTTGGACTTTTGGCTGAATAACAAAACATTCAAAATTGTTAAATTCAGGCCTGAGGACAATTTTAATCATTTTAAGATTTCTGATAGATGAAACAACTATCGATTTCATAAGTAAAAGTAAAGTAAAAGCGATCCAGAAAGAAGATTTTTTTTTTGCTACAATCCTAATGACTGCCTGCACATTGTGAATTCAACCATTTTGTAATTAATGCAAAAACTCGAATTGTGAGTTTGTATATTACGGTATGTGCAGTAAAAATGTGCCAATAGTTATTGCAACATTCTGTCTCTACAGCTGTACGGGTTGCTGTTCTGCTGAACTTTATCCCATTTAAACATTATTACTGTACAGTTTGTACCTGGAGGTCATTTCATTTCCTAAATCCCATCCAGTTGTCTCCTTCTGCAGACATATATTCTAATGAAGTTGTTGTTTAAAGCTATAAATGTAATTTTTTTGTGGGTTGATTCTCAGTTCCTAAAGAAATGCCGCCTTCAGTTTCCATTATCAATCTATAAATATATTTCTATCTAAACATATGGATCAGTCCTTTTCTTCTTGACAGATTCTTTGAGATTATTCCATCATCTCGCCTCCGTCTGTCTCAGAATGTCAAAGGTCACACTCTGAACCATCAAAAAATCAATACTGTGACATCTGTTCAATGCTGTTGGTCCGTTTTATCATGCATGAGGAGGCCGCCCACCACTGACAGAAGGGGAGTGATTAGATACTTGACAAATGATACATGAATATTTAATGTCTAGAAAACAAGATAAATAAGTGAACAGGCAGGTTAGAGATAACAAGTAGAACATAAAGTTATATAATAAAATGATTTTAGGAGGGTGACTGTATTTAGAGCTGGAGATATTTCTCCATTTTAAACCGGGCGTCACCTTCAGCCTGTAAGGCGTCCTTGAATGAGATGGTAGAGTTCCTCACAGTTGATTGACGGGACTTTCTGGTTCTTATAATTTCAGATTTTGTTCGACTTTTTTGCAGAAATAACCTTTTTTTTTATTCCTTTCCACATGACATTTCTTCAGGAGGCAGTCAATGTGACCGTGCAGGACTGATCAGTATTTGTTCCAGTCTGGGATTATTTGTTGTTGTACTTTGGCCAGATAATATTTTATTGTCTGTTCATTTCTTGTAATAAATATTCAAAATCACCAACTTGTTGAATTTCCTGCCTATAAAACCTTAAATTCTAATTTAGAGCTGCCGCTGTCTTGATTCAACAGTCTCATTAAGAAGACATCAGATTGCCTAGCAGGGCTGAAACATCAGATGCCTGGCAGGATTGATACATCAGGTGTTGCACAGTGTGATATCCAACACATCCACATGCTGTTTGCACCGTTACCACCTCCCTGATCTCAGATCAGTGAAACATCTGCTCTCCTGATTTGTGATGCCTGATACATTTTCTCTCAAGGGCCATGTCACTGATTATCACCTGCACGATAACAACAGCTCTGATAACACACCATTACGGCGCCGTAGTTTCAGAGAGCAGTCTCTGTCTCCACCCTGTGGCTCAACATCAACACTGCTCTCCAAAAAGCAAAATCTCAATGCAGGAAACGAGCTGTGAAGGTAAAGTCAGGCAGCTCTGTCCTCTTACAGAGAGCTGTGGTATTTCATCGTTTCTGCACTTTGGATGTTAATCTGTAATATGAGTGTGTGGTTTGTTTTTTGTGCTGTCATTCATGTGAGCAGTGTGTGTGCGCACTGTTTTTTTTAACACAACTGAAGTTTCTAACAGAGAAATAAAGATGGTTTGAACTGAATTGAACTTTACTGTATATGGCGTCATATTGAAGAGACAGAAACACAAATGAACACTTGAATTTCTCCTCTGGGGATCAATAAAGGATTATCCTATCTTATAAGATCTGAGAAAAATAATTTTGGCCAGGATAATCATGAGATGGAATCTGCATATTGTCCATTACTGACAGTACACATTTTCATGATTCCTTCATCTTGGTAATTTTCTAAATGTATCATTTAAATCTGTCTACTATCTTTGGGTCATTCGTCTTGTAGGTCTGTGTAGCTGTACTCCATACAGTATGTGTTCAACTCGCATAGCAGCAGATCTTTATATTTGGCGAGGAGCCGAGTGTATGTTGTGAGCGGAAAAGGAAATATGATTAGCTGAGGCTGAAGACTATTAAGATGACAAAAACCAGACAGAAACGAGCAGGAACTAATGACATATTGTAACTCTGCAAGTGTGTGTGTGTGTGTGTGTGTGTGTGTGTTTAGAGGGCGTCTATGTGTTGAGGCAGTAAAAACAGGAATGGTTTGAAGACAACTGGTAGGAGAAAGTGAGAAGTAGAATTAAAGAGGAGCTTGATAAATAAAAAAATAGAGAGACAAAATGAATAATCAGATAAAATAAATTAATTAATAAAATCTTCCTTCCACCCTCCCCCTCCCCCTCCTCTCCTTTTAAGCCCAACGCATCTTTTGTAAGAGGTTTTGCAATTCTTGTATTTCTTTTTATTCTTGTGTAATGCATGACTCCAGGTCTGACTTATAGACAGGTTTCTTGTATACAAACAGTACTGGGTGCGCGCGCAGCCAGGGGGCAAAAGGACCCTTCGTTAGCCATGATAAGTCAAATGATATCAATGTAGGTTGACGGGACTTTAGTGTGGACGGATAAAATATAAGGTGACACTGCCAAACTAGAACAGCTCGAATAAAAGGGTATAGTTTACATTCAGTGATCAGCAGTTTAAAAAGAAACATTCATCAAGTGTTTTCAGACGTCATGCAGTGTCACAGTGTGGCCACAAGGTGTCATCCATCTAAAAGGAGACGCATGAAGACGGGCTATGTTTAGTATTTAGGAGCCTGAAGTGTTGCTTTTAACTGAACTGAATTCAGTTTGTTTAAAGGATCAGTAAGATTAAGAATGAAGCCAATACTAACCAACCATCGGGATTGTCCTATTGAGTGTCTCTACCAAGGAACATTTTCATCAAAATCATTAAAATACAACAAAAACAAAACAAGATATAATGTATTGAAAAGGGGATATACAGTAAATCATTGCAGCATACTTTACATTCTACTCCTTCTCTTGAGTAACATTATTTCAGGTGTGAAGGACGGCTGCAGTCTGGCTCATATTATTTCACTTCACTACTTTGATGACATCCATCCCTGTGTGTTTTTTCACCCGTCTATATCCAACCATTTCTCACTGCAGTCTGAACTTTTATTAGAAAACTGTCTCGGAGCTCCCTGCTGTGTCACTGCCTGTCCCTGACCTACAAAGAAATCCGCTCTCTGACACTTCACTACAGCTGAGTATCCGCCTGCAGTTATCCAAGTTAAAGAAGTTCAAATGCTAAACTGAATGTTAATCAGCAGGGAGCGCGTATGGATTACAATCTTTTCTTAACACTGCATCTTGGCACTGATCGTCTCTTAGCGCGGCTAATTCAGTCAATGTTGTAACCGGGGCTCCAATTAAGCTCCTGAATAAACGTTCTCACATAACAACACTTTACAGTGGAGGCTCTGGAGTGTATTTATAACAAGTGTAAAGCAGACTGATTACATTGGAAACACTTGAGGTTATAACTGGAACTTTGCTGTGTGTTTGCAGCGAGGCGCAGGCTTGTGACTCCGGTGGGGGACCGAGGGGCCCCTCACCTTCAAAGCTGACCAGGGATGCAAAATAAAAGGAAGAAAAGTAAAGCTTCCTCCGACACATCGATCAAAAACGGGAGAGCAAAAGTTAACCTCCCCCCCACGCCAGACTGAGACCCTTAACCCTTTGTTCCCGTCTGCCTCACTCTGACAGACGAGGCTCAGCATCCGTGGAAAATCAGACGTGGAAAGAATCCAAATCTAAAGAGTTTCAGTATTCGTTTTCTTTAGTGGGTCGGACTTCACGTTATAATTCTTTGAGACAGGCAGGTACCCCTGTGTCAGCTGTCGGCTCCAGATACACACTGCAGGTCTGTGTGTGAAATGTGTTCCAGATGAGGAGTAACGTGAGGTGAACCTCCTGCAGGCGGACCACGCAGCACATTTTCTAAACGCACTGGACTTCTCCTGTTCTCGGTAACTGGGGGGGGGGGGGGCTACAAACATCTGTGGCTTGTGACCTGTTTAAATAAAGTTTGGTCTGCACTGCATGCTGCAGACCCAAAACCTATAATCACATCAACTAAGGAGAGTTTTTTTGGGGGGGTTTACATTTCTTGCAATAAGAGGCCAGACTTGATCTGTTCATCAAGAGTTACAAACCAAAGCATCATTTCTGCTTTCATGCACTGTAACATGCAGAGTTTCAACTTGTATATTTATATATATTGTATATTTATTTGTATATTTATCTTGGGGGCGGCAGTAGCTCAGTCTGTGGGGACTTGAATTGGGAACCGGAGGGTTGCCGGTTCAAGTCCCGGTGCGGACCAAGCATGGAAGTTGGTCTGGTAGCTGGAGAGGTGCCAGATCACCTCCTGAGCACTGCCGAGGTGCCCTTGAGCAAGGCACCAAACCCCCCCTCCCCACCACCAGCTCAAGAGTGCCCGCTCTGGGCCGCTCCGTCACTCTGACATCTCTCCATTAGTGCATGTCCATAGGATCCTGTTTGTGTGCATGTGTGTATATACTTCAGCCTATGTGTGTGTTGCATGACTACAGAGTGTAAAAACTTAAATTTCGATCAATAAAGTAAATCTTCTTATCTAGAACAATATTATAACAGAAATGGTTAGACGGAAGGGGGTGTCTTCAAAATCGCTGTCTGTGCTTCACCATGACACAAACAAGTCCAATATCAAGACGTCCACATTTATGCAAAGTTGGGAATCTGTGTTTTTGAGACGCTTGAACCAGGACATATTTGATGATTTGGCTCAAAAATAGCCTTTTCTTAGTTTTTAAGTATTTAGTTTGTCTTTCCTCTAGATCTTTTTTCCTGTGATGCCTTCAGGGGTCTCAGCCTTCGTCAGCGCACAGACACTGGAAATATCTGCATCTGCAAACGAAAGCATCAATGAAGCTGCTGGTCGTGTTCTTCTATGACAAAGATGCAGAAGCTGCAGCTTTATTTGAGCTCATTTTGTCCCAACAGGCTTTCTCCAAAGGTATGGACATAATCACTGACCAATGAGGAGAGAACGCATGCATTGGCTGCAGAAGCTGAGATATCCAACAAGTGATGTCCAGGGACTGAAAGGACACGATCCATTTCTTTCTGCCACATCTAAGCTCTAGAAACAACAACAGCAGAGATCTTGCCCCCTCCCCCCCGACCTGTAACAAAAGGCTTTCTGTTATTTCTGTCACCTGTCATTTCAACCCACCACTTCTAAAACGTTTCCCCTGTCATTTACGAGAACCACAGAGGAAACAATTTCCTGGGTCTTTTAACAACAATGGGCACCCTTGAGTTGTCACTTCACTTCACTTTGTAAACCTTGTTGTGTTGCTTCTGATTTATGTCCCATGTTTTCCTGGAGGAAACAGCTTGATAGTTGCAGGTTGACGATGAATAATGTGGCTGTTGGAAGTTGGGGGAAAAGGGGGAGCCGCCGAATCATCTGCCAGAGCTGTTGCTCCACAAATAGGCTGTGTCAGCGTTATTATCTGGTTTTCCTGAGTCATCTGTGACTGAGGCAGAGAACCTCCTGCTGAGTCTGTGCAGCGTCGAGACTCAGATCTGAAGCCTCTGATGGGATTGTCTCGCAGTTTTAGACGCTGTGCGAGACAAAAGTGGAGTTTAAAGAAGGTAACACTTATTCATGAGGTGATTTTGCATGTTTTTATGCTGATAGGAGCGTTACATCCCTTTAGAGAGTTTCGAGATATTTCAGTATCAGAGTGTTATCCATGGGGAATTCCTTCTCGCCTTCACTCCTAACGCCGTGTCTCTGCTCGGGGATCGGTGTGCTAAGCCCTGAAAACATTTGTGTTTAGACCCTTATAGGTGGATATATCACTCAGCATAATAGGATCAGGCGTGATTATCCTCATTTAATTGTGAGAGGTCAAAGGCTTAGGAAGGGGCTGCGGAGGATAAAGCACGCCTTTCTTTCCCTCTGCAGTGTTAACCAAAGACCTCAAATCATTATCTGTGCAGTTTGAAAAGGTGCCTGAGAGCTAATTAGACACACACATTCCATTCACAAAGATGTGTCTGCAGGACAACTTTTGAGGAGAGAAAGAAAGGAGCAATTCAGTGTGGGAAAATGACTTCCCATTTAGAGGGGAGGGAATTTGAGGGGTTTGAAATTTTTAAAAAAAAAGCTTTGCATGTAAAATGCGTCACTTTGAAGATTGTTGTTGCATCTGCATTTTCAAATAATAAAATCTGCACTATTTATTGCAATCATTTCCGTTTTGATTACTTTTTTTGTTTGGCGATTTTTGGGAGACCTCAAACTTTTTTTTTTTCTGCTTCTCAAAACTAATTAAGGCTCCACAAAGTCACGCATCCATGAGAGGCCTGTCGTGCAGCGAAATTCTCCATTCATCCTTTTAACTTCTTCCCAGAAAAATGTCGGTAAAATTGCTGCACAGCTCGCTGTTATTGCAACGAATAAAAAAGAAGAAACACACAACCCCCACCTTGCATGCAAAAACCAATCATGCAAAACCCACACAGTATTTAGTTAGAAATAAATCAGCCTGCGATGAAGGAGTATAGATCAAAGTCTTTTATTGTATGAAAAATATATCCATAAAACGGAACATTAGGCTATTTACAAAAAAACCCATTATGCGCCTGTGCAGGGCGGAGATCTGCGCAGCTTCACCGTGTCCCCCCAGTATAAAAAAAACATCAGTGTCGGTTCTGTGGATTGAGCCCGTTTAAAAACCGAACTTCACATTAATACCGACGAGCAACAGTGATGCGCACATCTCTCCGTCCTGGCTGATTCTCTTGAGGCGCTTCATCATGAGGAGAAGACATAAAAACAAAAAAACTTTTGACGCACAAAATACTTTTGTTCACAGGAAAACATGGTCCGTACAAACTAGCCTCTGTGGATGGATCCTAACAGGATGATTTATGATGATCCAAAAATGACAGGAAGGAGTCTAACATACAGACAAATAAAAAATAAATACAGTTAATCATTATAGACTATCTAAAATGGGTTTAATACTGAAAAATCTGCAGCATTTGTTTTCATCATAGCAGCTCTAAAAGGGTAGAATAAATCTACACACTAATAACTTCATTGTTAGGTTGTTCCGTTCTTTCTCTGTATTGATCCAGCCAGTCTCTGAGCTCTGTGATCCGGTACCCCTCAGGTCCTCTGCCCCCCTGGTACACAATCTTCCCCTCCTGCAGGATATAAAGTCTGTCGAAATAAGCACCGTACGCGGCGTTGGAGGAGTTTTCCATGCTGTCCACCACCAGCCGGCAGCCGGGCACCTCCAGGTGCATCAGCTGCGCAGCGTGCAGCCGGTCCTCCAGACACCGGTGTTTGGGGATCTGATAGGGCGCGTCCGTGCTCATCCAGCCGTCGGAGGGGTGCGCCTCCTCGATGTACACCACCACAGAGTCCGCGATGTCCGCGTTCTGCTGCACGACTCCCTGGAAAGCCTTGAGCCGCGCCATGAACGGCGGTCAGGTGCAGCTGCCAAAGTTGAGGATGAGCGGTCTCTTGTCCTCTGCGTAATCGAGGATGCGGCTGCGCTTCTGATCCTCCAGCTGGACAACTTCAGTGTTGGGCGCACCGTGTCCGAGATGCGCAGCCTTCAGGAAGTCCAGCTTGTGCCCGTGCCACACCGCCTTGAGGGACTCCATGCTGAAGAGACGATTGGAGTCCGATATGCAGAGAGGGGGGTCGATGGCATCGCCCTCCTGCTCCTTCATCCTGAAGAAAACCCGCTTCCTTATGCATAGAAAGTCCAGCAGCCAGAACATGACAGCTGCCATCAGAAACCGGGGCAGCACGACCAGACACACTATTGCATTCTTAATGGCTTTAATGGTATTCATGATCACCTGGAGTGACAACCTGAGTGGTCTCTGCTCGGTGCCACAGTCTTGTGGGTTGAAGTTGGGTTACTTGCAACTTCCCCTCTTTTTATAGCACCGGCAGATTTGAATGAATCACACCCCGCCTCCAAACTGGGGCCGAGGCCTCACATGGTGGGGATTACCTTCTGTCAACTCCACTGCTTTGAGTTACAGCCAAAAGCCAAGGGTGCAGGACAGGGTGCGGAGCAGAGGCGCGTTATTTGGAGACGTAGCCTTGCCCTATCAGACTCGTTGAAATTGCCAAAAAGTTCTTGCATATAGTTCCAAATTTGGGGTCAGCTGCTTTTTCTTTTGCAGCTGCTTTTTTTTTTTTTTTTGCGGAACACGTTTCAGCAGATCCTAATTACCTTCACCCCACTTACGGGACTCTGCTCTGCTCCCAAACTGTCCTCAGCTGATCTCTCCAACACATGTGAACACTGGACAGTCTGTCCTTGTGCAATGTCACAGCAGTTGTCAGCTCACGTGAGAGCAGCTAAGGTGACACTCCTGCAACAATAAATTGCATTTGGCATATCTGAAATAAAATTGAGGAATCTAATTTTGGGAGAGAAGCACAAAAAAAACAACAACTGAAAAAACAATTTTGAGCAAAGACATGAAAATACAATTTTTCAGAAAAAGGAAGTCAGGTACCCTGGAGGTGAATAAATGTGTATTTAAGGGAAAATCAAACATTTTTTTCCACATTAATCAGACTCAGACATAAGACTATTATCTCAGATTGAAAAATGAAGTGCAAGACTTTGAACCATTTTTCATGTGTCCTTGATCATCCTCCTCAGGTGCAGCTTCTGTGCCTACAAAAGGAACACCATGACATCCAACTATTGACACACACACACACACACACACACACACACACACACACACACACACACACACACACACACACACACACACACACACATACACATACACACACACACACACACACACACTGAGACACACTCTCTCTCCCTCTCTCTCTCTCTCTCTCTCTGTTAGAGCCTCCAGTCTGTCTGCGGCACCAGAGCTCATGCGGTGTTACAAAGGCTCAGGATATAAATCAAAATCCATAGAAACTTCACATTCGTGGGGTCAAAAGAAACATCATACTCTCTTCTACTGTGGCCAGAAATCCCCCTTCTTTTTTTTGGTATTGTTTTTACATAAAGGGGGCTAAGATCATTTCAAAATGTGTCCTGGCTGATGTCTGAAAGCTCGTAAAACTTTAAAGAATGTTGAAAACAGTCTCTGTTGGTTGCTTGTGTGGTGTTAGATGATCTGCCCTCTTGAAACAAACTCCACAAACTCTTCCTAGAAAGTATAAAAACAACACTGTTTCCTTTTTTTTTTTCCTCCACAAGTTGTATTTTTAACCATGGCATTATGTTATGACATCTTTCTGCTGAACCTGAACATTGTTGAATCTGTTGGCTACAAAAACAAGTCAGAAAAAGGGGTCTGTGAAGTGTCAGGTCGTCGAGTGGTTTGTGCGTTGGCCCCATCCACAGAGGTTCACGTCCTTGAAAGTAGTTGACCTGGGTTCAAATTCATCCTGTGGCTCCTTTATTGCATTTCATTCCCCACTCTCTTGCTCACCCTGATTTCTGACTCTATCCACTGACCTGTCTCTAAATAAAGGCATAAAAAGCCAAAAAATAAATCTTCAAAAAAACAACAACTAAAAAAATAAAAAAGCAGAAATGGTCTGGATCAGACTGACCTGCAATATGGTGGGATGGTTACATTTGATCCATGCTGTTGATCCATTCAGTTATTCATGTTTTCACACCCCCGATCAAATTAGGTCTAATGTCTCTGAGATTTTCTAATAAGCCCCACAAGCAGAAACGTGTTCAAATTAGGATCAATATTGGAGACGCTTTTGAAAAAGGAGGCAGAAAGGTTTCAAGACTAATGCAGAGCTGGCTAAACACTGAAGCTTCCGTGTCAACGACATGGCAACCTGAGTGCACATCGACTCTTGGGAGGAGGGGACGGGGGGGAGACAGCGCTCTCCAATGTTTTGATTTTGGACTACAGTACCCATTTTAAACGCTAGGTGTCAGAGTTACATATTGCTCCTTTAAAACATTGGTTCCCAACCTGGGGTTCTGGCCCCCCTACTATGGCTCCAAAGATCTCTCAACCTAGTTAAGCAGTGAGCCACCTGCCACTAGTGTCGTTGTGTGAGGGAAGTTGGGAGAGAGTCAAATGTCAACCTGGGAGTCGAGAGTGAAGAGTCTGAGCACAGAATGCAGAAAAAGCCTCATTTTACTGGTCCAGGGATCTTTAATGTAAATGTTACCCATTTGGATGAGTTCATTTTTACATCCCTTCCTGCAGTTACTAGTTCCCTCACTCTGTATGATTTACATCTTTGACCAAATCCTCTGAAAACAGGCTCAAAATGTACCTGTCATCCATTATTCATATACAAAGATGCATACACCCTACAGACATTTTCTCAGACTTCAACTCTTCTTTTAAGGAAAAAGAAAAACTTAAGAAAACTTTATGTATCAAAAACATTAAAAAACACATTTTTGAAGGCGGCAGACAGACACTTTAAAAGCACTTCAGAAGCAAAACTAACCACCATGACGTTGAAGGACAGCAGTCAAAACAGCAGTGATGATCCTCCCACAGAAACAAACACAACTGTTACACATACAAGGCCAATAACTAACATCCAGAGATAAAAGCTACAGAGGGGGTTTAGACATCATCACACAGCTCAGTAAAGAAAATCTTTCATGCTCTGTGGAATAAAGTTTGCTGCACACTTCAGGTGGTGCAGACATGGTGTGTGGTATTTATAGTTTCTGTCTTTAACTGAGACTGACACCACAGAAAGAATAGACATTAATATCGAAAGAAACAAGCCGAAACATGTACGCATATCCAAAGAATAGTCTGGAAGTATCAAAAGGAGGGTTGAATAAAAGAAGTTTAAGATAAATATGCTGTGATAGCATGACTAAAGATACCAGATGTGTTTCTGAGGTTACTTGTCTGATTCGATCAACATTTTGGTCCAGATAAAAGACTCCTTGTAATCATAGTTTGAACAAATCCCAAACCAAGGTGCATCAAACAGAGTTTGTTGGAGTTGTTTTTATCTGGCTCAAACATCCGGCTGCTTGTCCTCAGGAATCCCTTGGTGGAAATCGCAAGTCCCGTTATTTTCTACTTCTGTAAGAATCCTTATCATTTTTGTGGGTCATTTTCTTTTTCATCTTGTCAAAAGAAGAAAAGAGACCAGTGATTGGATACGATTACCTGATTACCTCAGATTACCGGAGCACTGTTCAAAGTTGGTTCACTTAGAAAGGTCCTGATGATGTAGAGACTCAGTGATCACAGTCTGGCTGCAGAGACATGTCAAAACTAAAAAAAAAGGAGCCGGCTCCCAGAGGAGGACAGACTCTGCTCCCACTGTGACACCTTACAGGCAGACACAGAGCTCCACTTCCTCACATCATGCCCCACATATCAGGATGTGAGAGAGGAACACTTCCCCCAAAATAAAACACATGCAAACACACACACAATGTGAGTCTGATCCATGGGGCAACCTCTGGTGTTGAAAAATGAAGCTGACGCAGAAATGCACAATCCTGCAGTTCATGAAGTGTCCACTTGAGGCTGTCTCCAGGAACACCAAAGTCACATACACACCAAGTCACAAAAGCACGTTTGTTCAGGAGAAATTAACATTTTTACGGCCTGGTTAAAAAAAAATGAAATTTATTGATCGGCACACGCTGGGGGGTGCATTTTTTGATAACTCGTCTGTTTTGATTCTATGAACGATACGTGTTATCCATAGTTAGGTGTAGCTGACATGATTGACAGGTGGGCGTGATGTAACAGAGGTTACATCAAGAGGCTTAAAACCCGCCTCAGCTCTCAGCCTGTTGTCAGTTTGACTGAAGGTTAGGCTGAGACAGGATTTCCAGCATGGTGACCACCATCGATGGGACTCCAGCGCCCCCTGCAGGAACAGACGGTTGACGTCACTCAGGCTTCGTCCATTTATTTTTACAATCCGTTTTGTGACACACAAAAACTTTCATATCTACTCTGAGAAAAACACAACTGTGAGATCGTAACAGCAAACTGTATCAGAGCCAATCAGAATCAGAGGACAACCTGTGTAGCCTAAACACACACAACCAGAGATACACAAATACACACACACACACGAATACAAATACACACAGACACACACACACACACACACACACACACACACACAGATACACATTTGAATACAAATACACACACACACACACACACACACCAGTCTTAACTGGTGAGAGACCAGTGTGTTTGATGCACACACACACACACACACACATTTGAATACAAATACACACACACACACCAGTCTTAACACACACACACACACACACACACACATTTGAATACAAATACACACACACACACACACACACACACATCTTAACACACACACATAAACACACAGATACACATTTGAATACAAATACACACACACACCCACACACCAGTCTAAACACACACATAGAGGAACACACTAAAACTCTCATCTCTCTCAAACACAAAATTAGAATTTTTCTTTTTCCAATATTTGTATTTTATTTAAATTGTTTCTTTTCACATCCAGTTCATTATTAACATTGTTATTATATCGTCATCATAATTCTCATCACTATCATTGATTATTATTTTTTTGTCCTTTTTGTGTTACTTTTTGATGCTTTGGAATATTGTCAGTAACATTCATGCCAATAAAGTTTCTTCAATTCAAAAATCAAAAACTTGATGTCAGCTCTGTCGATGCTTTTAATGTAGTTTGTGATGATTTTAACTTTAAAATAATAATAACATCTTTGCCATTTATTCACCAGCATTCTCAGACTCGGTTCCGTTCATCGTCAACACGTCCGCACAGATATTTATGATCATGACTCAGGGCCGGGTTTTGTGTTCTGCTGGAGTTCTGCTCAGCGTCTCTCTGTGCTCCGCGGGGTTTCAACATCTGGCCACACACATTAGCCATCACTGGCTCGCCGCCATTCATAGAGTGCTGGTGTGAATTTTCAACAAAAGCATTCCAGCCCTAGTGAGCGCATGGTATACTGGTAAGGCCTTAATCTCTTGTTACAGTAAATCCATGTCATCCAGTATCTGACTGCAGGGTGGCCGTAAACCAGACGTGGCGGGGAGATGTCATTTGTCTGCAGCTCAAAGCCGAGGCGATGACTCAGACGACAACAGACGACCAGGAGCCGAGCTGTAAGACGATACGTCTGCCAGAGCGTAGTCGCAGTTTATAGGCATAAAGTTCAAATTTACAAGTTCAGCCTGAAATGCTGAGCTCAACTGATACCTTTTCATTATGTCCATAAACATGATTAAAACTATGACCTGCACGTTCTTTTTGTATTGCTTTGATTAGTACAGGCGCATTCTTAGTAAAGGGCTTTAATACTTAAACTACTGTCCTCCATCATCGATCAAATGTTATAGCTTCATATTTACCGTTCCGAACACAAACGAGGGCGGCACAGTGGTTAGCAGCGAGATGGTTCCCGGTTTGCTTCTGTGTGGAGTTCGCATGTTCACAAGCTCCAGTAAATGAAATGGTTCAGTGTAAACTACTGTATGACCATAACAAACACACGCAAGGAAGTGTGGAGAACAGGAAGGTGAGGAATACAAAAGAGAAATCCTTCCTGCATCGTATCCCGTTTCCCCCTATCCCCTTTCTCTTAACAATGCGTAAGGTTGATAACCGGCTCTTTTGTAAAGCGCCTGGAGATAACGCCGGTTATGAATTGGCGCTATCATTGATTGATTGAACCCATGTGGGATGAGCAGAGGGTGTAATGCTAATCAAAGCGTACAAAATGTCAGCAGTTATAGTTCTTCTACTGTTATCTAAAATTCATGAAACTAGTGACAGAGGGGAACTGAGTTCTGACGAGGGGTGTGAACGTTTACAAAAAATTGTAAACGGTTCCACGCCGTCATTTTTTTGTTCCGTTTGAACAAAAAAAAAAGAAGTGGACCGCAACCGAGCTATACAACCAATGGATGGTGCGGCCGCTTTTCAGAAAGATTCCTCTCCTGACCTTCGGGACTGCGCAATCCCCCCTACCCGGACGAAGCGGAATAGGGCGGAAGGTCGGGCGGGCGCGGTCACACTGGTCATCTGTACCGTGCTGTACCCAAGCACGATTGCCCCCCCCCCCCCCCCGCTGCGAAAGGGCGACATGGAAAGCCAGAACCCGCACAGGCACGTCCAAACAATCGCCCGGAACCAGAGTCGATCCCCAGGAGTGCGGCTCCTCCACGCCGCACTTCGCTGAGTCGTCTTGGCATCGCAAGTCAAAAGTGAAACTTAGGCTACTTGTTACGTGACGTAATGCCCGGTGCTCATTTATCCAACATTTATCACGTGCATTTGTGAGCGCAGTAACGTTGTCAAAGTGGAACATTTGTAGCTTTATTGATCTCTAAATAAATAGTTTGTGTTATTTTGATCAGAGGTGATTGAATGCGTGTCTCTAAAACATTTTAAAATAATTTAATTTATTTTTATTTTATTTTTTTAAACGGTTTTCGTTTACTGATTTTTCCTAAACGGTTATGATTTACTAACCGGTTACACGTGCACACCCCTAGTTGTGACCAACTCTTTGTTCGCTTGGAGGGATTCCTGTCTGAACTGTGTGTAATATTCATGTGGCCTGAAACAAGGAGTTGGTAGAAACAAATATTTATCATCATTTTGAAAACTGAAGTGGCAAATCTTGAAATTCATCTATTAAAAAAAAAAAGAAAAAAAAAAAGAAAAGACAAACACTGATTTATCTGAATATGAGAATTTTCATTTACATAAAAACAAATTAAAGTACTTTTGGGTTTTTGAAATTGTAGTTTGTACAAAAGAAACTTCACGGTGTCTGGTGATGATTTTTACTTTACATTTCTGTGTTTCCCTTAAAGAGTTTAGCTGTTTTGTTGTGTTTGCATATGAGATCCTGTTTAGCTAACAATGTGTTTAAAACCCTTTTTTTCCCACACATAGTGGACACTGCAGTGGATGACTATTCATAAAACATTTTTCTGTGAAATGCATTGGTTAACAATTCATCCCATATACTGCCCCCCGCTGGCCAGCCGTAGTAAGTGTACCAATTATGTCTTCTAAATCAAGATTGGCCAACAGACGGTCAGAAATGCCACGCAGCTCGTGAATATACTAAAAATCTTTTTTTACACGACCCTATCAGGTGACCATTTTCTGCAAATGCCAGGAACAACTAAGGAGCAATATTATTGATCAATCTTCAAAGAAAAAAAAGACATTATGGGGGCGCCGATAGCCTAGTGGTTATGTGGAGCGCTCCTTGTACAGAGGCTTTAGTCCTCATTGGAGCGGCCGATGGTTTGAATCTGACCTCGGCCCTTTGATAAATGTCATCCCCCCATTCTGTCCTGCCGGCATTTCCTGTCTCTCTACGGCTGTCCTATCAAATAAAGGCCTTAAAAATACCTTTAAAAAAAGACCTCTAGTGGATCACCAATAACTATTAAATTGGACATCACGCATTGCTGGTAACAACCAACAACAATACTGAGGCCTAGCTGCTCTTAAAACTATTTGACCTGGAGTAACCTTTTTCTCTGACTTAATGGATTTGTATGATTTAACTCTAACTTTCAAGGATGTTTGAAAAAAAATAAAATATATATATAGTGCAAGTTATTATGTAAGTGTATTTCTAAGAAAGAGCTCATGTCCAAATTCGGAGTCGCTTGCCCATGAAATGTCTGCTCTTGTGTTGTTTTGTGTTGTTCTGGCTCTGTGCAAAAGCTATGGAGGTAGTCTGATGTAATCAAGCATTTTTCCCCCGTTAGAGAAAAAAATGGAAAACCTTCCAAACTAAATGATTCTCTTCCCTCTTGTGGACATGTGTCTGTTCATTTCTTTTAGCCTTATCTATTTTTATGCAGAAAAAAATATGAAGTGAGGTTTGCATTGAAGCGTTGAATGCTATCCACTCTCGTGCCCACTTCATAAGATAAATGTCACTTTTAATTTGTCCGAAGAAGCAAAGAATAAGATTTAAAAAATATCTTCCTCCATTATTTAATCATTTGCTCATGACAGGAGAAAACGTGATATACAGCCGTCTCTGACTAGACATAAAAACGAGCATGATGTTTGACTTAACATAGAATAATTGGGACTTTGTCTCATGCGTCTGGTGTGTTTTAGTTTTAGTACTGCTGCATGTGATGACAGACTGTTTCTTTATGAGCGCGGCCTGTGTAGAGTCAGAAAGATGACTGTCGTCTCTGTTATGACTTCAGCAGCTGACTCATCATCGCTCATTCTTCTGCTCTCTGATTTGGTCGACATTTTAACGTCTCCGCCGCCTTTCTCAGGACACTAAAAGACTACACATGAACAACAAACAGAGATGTTTTGATGAAACAGAAAAAGAAGGATTGCCTGCTGTGTCTTTATTTGCTTTGAGGACTTGTTGTGGTTTAAAAACCAGAGATGCATTCTAACCTGTTCACTTTTACCTCTAATAAACTTTGCTGGAGTTTTGGCAGCGGGTCCCAGTTCATCTGAGGACAATGCTGATCTGGGAAAACAGACCTTTTTTTTTTCCCCTGCTGCTTACTTACTGAGGTGGCAGAGCTCCAGGAACCACAACTGATGAAATATCATGAAGACCAACCCCACAAAACAGATTTATGATAAGTTTCAATGCTGGCTTCTTCTCTTTCAAGTCACTGACATGTCTCTTTTTTGTTGTGAATAGAGGCTCAAAATCTACCTCTTTCCTATCCTACGCTTCACCTTCCACGACCCCCTTCTAAATCAAAGAGCACTAGTGTTTACACTCAACTTGAATGAACCGCTGCCTGCCCCGTGGGCTGTTTGTATCTCAGCAACTGGCGAGCCAATGAGGTGTAGACTAACACGTTTAAATAATCTGTCTCACTTGGTCACATAGCTCACCTGACGATTTCAAGAAGCGTGTCGGTCCTAACATTACTTTCAATAACCGACAATGAAACACAAACTCAATGCACCCGATGGGAAGATTTTTTAAACTAATAAAACCACTATTTCATTTTTAATTGTGACTTTAAGAATGTCACTGGTATCGTAACGTTACACTATTGATAACGCTGATGACATTGAGATTTCCCTGTATTATAGGTTCAGAGTCCGTTGTAACAACAGATAAACTTTTGCCTGCCCGTCGAATGCTGAGCAAAAAAACAAACGAACAAAAAACACCTGCGTCAGTCAGAGCTCAAGAAAACAGACACCCAGATGTGTTGCAGGTTTGACAGAGGTTTACATTTCGTCTAGAAAATTATACAAATAATTCTATTTATGTTAAATATATAAATGTACATCAGAAAAAAATATATAAGATATCTCCTGAATTAAATCTCAAAATGACCTTACTATATCATCAGACATTAAGGAAACATGTTGAAGTGCAGGCTTCTCTGATGACAATGCAGCAGCCAGTATGTCCTCCTCCTAAGTTTAGATTCCAGCCGTGAATGGTTTGTGTTTGTTTGGACCAGAGGCGGCAACAAAGCCCAAACAACAGATTAACATTTAAGGCAAAATGAGGCCAAGATTGCAGATTTGTGAACATCTTTGAGTGGTATAAACTTATATGACACACGTACATAAAAATTAATTAAAGCCCACAAAATGTTAATTGATGTTAAAGTTTTTATAAGTTGCATTGACTGTCACTCATATCTGGTCCAGAAATAAAGTCATTTTATGTATTCTTGAATTCTTAAGCCCTGTCAGAGTGCAATTTCACTACAGTGACGTAATTAAGACATTTATATTGAATCAGCAACGACGTAATATTGGTGCCCCAGTCTGTGAATTCACATTGCCTTACTGAGTAGCAGAGCACGAGAGAACGGCACAGCGCTGCGTTTCCTCCTGGCTCTGTCGATCCCATCGCCTCTGTAACACACCCTTCTATCTTCAAAGACAGAGGGGGCATCACTTTGTCCCCCCATGACGACTCAAATTCAAATTGAAGGCGAAGCGTCACAGGGATGTAAATGCTGGCCTTGAAACAGCAGTCATTTAACAAATGTTTGACTCATCATTCACTGTAGGGTACTTCCTTATTTTGCGTTACATTAAATGATTGTGTAATCTTCCTCGTAGAGATACATTTTGTCAGGTACCAACTGGCACAAAAAGCACAAACTACCGGGAATAGAATAAAAAAATCCAACACAGAATCTAATAGATGTTAAAAGTAGAGTCAGTAGCATTGTTCGTTGCAGCTTTTAAACAACAACATTCAAACTGGGCCCCTCCTCCTGGGCTCATCGTCCCCAGAAGGGGCACACTTTGTTGTAGGATGTAGTGTGTACGTCTACTGCTTGTACCAACAGTGCAAGCTCCTGCACACTAGCACGAGCTAATCTCGGGAGTTTGGCACCTGCCTGTCCAACACAAAGCAGGCCAACTCAGCGTCGGTGGGTGAAAGCCAGCCTCAGGATCACCCTTGTTTAGGGAAAAAGCTTTATCTACTTGGCATTTCGCCTCACTGTGATTATATGTTCTCTTCTTTGACACTACGTCGGATCCGTCACATTTAATCGCGTCCGATCGCTGATGTTATTGGCATCAGTAATGTCCTGTGTCAACCGAAACATTAAAACACAGGTAGAGGACAGAGTCTCTGCAGACACATTCACCACCACATATGTATTGAGGCAGATAAGTGATGATTGAGCGGCATTACTTTAGTATAAATCTGTATTTTATTTTTTAGGAAAAAGCTACTGACTATCTTTTATGTCAGGAGTAGTGAGGGTCCAGGGCCTATCGATCATGCCATCACAGATGGGAAAGGATTATTCTTGTTTTGTGAGGGGATGATCTGAAACACTTGGTGTCTGGGACAGGAGGGGTTGGCCACAATCCTTTCCTCCATCCCCTGGTGGAAGCTGATGAGGCTGACGTTGAATATTTAGATTGTTGATTTTCCTCAATGAAAATGTCAATTTTTGTGACCCTATTTCTTTCAACTACTTAATTCCTTCTCCTTTGTCCCTTAACATGATTTATATCCACAGTTTGTTTCTCGTTCTCCTTTCAACAAACATATTGAAACAAATTGAGTTCTAAAACCACTGAGCAAAGACTGATGACATATTTAATTTCTCTCCTACCACAGAGGAGGAGAAGTTTAATTTTGAATTAACCTTCATTTGATTTATTTGTGACCACACGTCATATTTAAAAAGGAAAGAAAAATTGTTCTATTTATTGAATTTCTTATCACTTCAAAAAACTGCTTGGGGACATTTTCTCTTTCAAGGATTCCTGGCAAGTCTTCACACAACTTAGCGTCTTCAGTCGTCTCTGCCCTTATTTGCACTCCCTGAGTAATGATGATGGTGAGCGTGTCTGTGGATGTCCTCATGTGGCTTCTTTCACTGCTGCCTGTTTGAGCTTATTAGTGAGGGCCCGTCTGTACACTCATTGATGCCAGTCCTCAGGACAGATGGTGGCAAGACAGGGTGAGTGGGAAAACCTCTGACAAACACACACATATACGCTCCTTCTCTCTCTCTCTCTCTTTCCGTCTTTTGACCTTGGCTAATAACAGCTGTGTATATTGATCTTTTATTGACCGACATTTTACATTTTTGAGAAATCCTTTTTTAGTGTTGTTTATAAAAGTCTTTGACTACGGATATTATAACACCTTGGCACAGTGTAAATGTAAGGTTTTATTCAGCATTGCAAAGGATTTATATTTAAACTTGTTTGCAGAATATTGTTGCAGAAACAAAAATCTGTTCAAGTTTATTCTAGTTGGTTTACCAGTAATCAATACCAGCAATAAGTCAGAGGTGCTTCTTTGCACAAAACAGATTTTTTTTTTAAGGTGTTAAATATGTTTGAAGAGTAGACGACCTAAGGTTGATCTGAGGTGTATGTGTTTACCAAAAAAACAAATCCCCAGGCGAAGAATCAAAGCGCTGCTGTCCACATAAGGTCATTGTGCACTCAACAGTGTTTAATAGGATGTGTTTTCTGCCCTGAGTTGTCACTGCGGGATACCACTAAAGCAGTGGGACAAACATCAACTGGCAGCATTTGTGATGCTGGACAGGAAGGTGAAGCGAAACACTGATGGCTAAGATTTTCCTCGTGCCGGGGGCAGAGCAGGTTAGCAAACAGACAACATTAACTGAGACGCATTGTGAGCAGCGTCAGAAACAGGATTAATGCCAAATACGTTTCACAAGTACTAGGACATTTTTATTTGGTATTTTGGCACGCAACTGTCACAATGGATACACGTGCATGGGAGTTATAGCACTATTAATCCAAAGAAAGGATTATCAAATATTTCTAAATGTTTTATTTGAAAATGAAAAGATCAGTAACGTGATCAAAGCAGGACACCTGAGCTAAAGACTGATTCAGGAGTTAATTGTTTAATTAACTGATTTAATGTATCAAGCTAAATTTGGAGACGTACAATGTCTGTGTTGTGTCCATCATTTAGGATGAGAGTAACATGTTTGGCTTTTTGGATGAGGCTAGCTGAAGTCAGACACACACTCTTTTTTTTTGCACCAGGTTACTGTCTTCATCAATCACACCAGATGAGTGTTTCATAACATTTTGGCTCTAAGTGGGAGTCGTCTCAGATTCCTAGAGATCTACAGGAGGGGATGGCAGATTTCAGCAAATCGCCTTGTGGCCGAGTAAATGATACGTTACAGTCTTCACTTATCCTCGGGCATGACCGCAGCGCAGCAGATGGGGATGTCGGAGGTGAGGATGGCCTCAATGATGGCGGTGTTGAAGAACACCATACCGTTATTGACTTTGGCAGGTTTAACTTTCTCACCTTGAAAGAACATCCTTGGTAAGCGCTGGAACGGTAATGGATTCACTTGTAGCATAGTACTTTATTAAGACTCTCTTACCTTCCTTGAAGAGCAGAAATAATGAACTTCAATGTTTAAATCGGTTTAGCTTACGACAAAGTTTTAGAAGCACAGGAAACTTAAAGATCAATCGCCTACTTTGCTATTGAGTCTTTTGTGAGACTAACAAGGGGGAGAGGTGAGATAACTTTTTTTACATTGCCTGCTCCAAATCAGGACAAGCAGAAAGCAAAAGACAAGACTTTAAGTCAAGAATTGACAGAATCTTAGATGTCAATCCCTCCATTACCAGAAGATTTATCCTGACTGTTTAAAGCCAAAGGCAAAGCCAAACCAGTTCAGAGTCAAAATGACAGATTACTGTTGAAATATCACCAAACTTTTTCTCAAGAAGTGTCTGTCAGTCAGACATTTAAACATTCAAGCAAACAACTTCACTACTGTTTCAAGTCGAGTCCCAATTTTCAGTAATAAATTGCCCTTATAATTTTTTTCACTGGTATAATTACAAGACTATTATGATTTTGGAGAGAAAGGGATCTCTATAATTTATCCTGCTTCGGTTAAAACATTTTACATGCTTAATCTAAACCAATCTAAGCTACTAAAAACAAGCTGTGCGACATCCACAGTCTCTTCTGATGTGCTCTGTCCTTCAACTGATTCAGAGTAACCCTAATTTAACCTGAATTTTAGCAGTAGCAGTTGTCTCTAATTAATTTGGGAGTCATGGCGGGTGATGGGGGCATATGGGGCTTGGCTTTTCCTTGAATCAGGAACCATCTCCACTGTCTTGGCTCTAAGTTGTTTTGTCTGCACCCAGTCAACAGATGGTGAATCTCACACCAGTAGGGTTCATCCCCAGGAGAGATGAAGCCAACTAATGGTGATGTGTCATCATCAAACTTCAAGGGTTTGATGGACTGAAGACTTTAAAGGCGCACATGTTTTAATACTTTGAAGGAGAGAAGAGGGGGTAATACGCAGCCTTGTTGGGTTCCTGTGCTGTCTGTGAATCCATGACATGTCACCCCTGCTTCACATGCCATGTCAGTTAGACCTGGTGATCCACCAACAGGTGGAGTCAGGCACATTCAGCTGGAAGAGTTTGTGTTGCGGCAGTGCCAGGATGATGGTGTTACATGCAGAGCTTAATTCCACAAACAGGATCCTGGCTTAGGTTCATGAAAAGTCCAGGTGCTGGAGGATGAAGTGATGTGTTGCGTTGACTGCTCTGGTTAAGGTCAACACGGTGAGTCAGTCATTACATTTATAGGGAACAGGACAAGGTGCTCAAATGATCACATCACCTCAGAATTCAGGGCAGCAGGCGTTGGGGTCCTGTGGTCCTTTGTTTTTTGTGTGGACATGGATGATTATTCAGTGAGGTGTTAAAGAGAATCGTCAACAAGGAAGATGTGAGGACAACAAAATGCTTAAAAAACGGTTTTGAACTATAACTCGTCCTTAATGGATAGGGTGTTTGTATCAGGGGATCTATCTAAAGTGTCAATTTCAAAGGCAAATGGATGGATCCAGGGACCAAATGAAGAAGGCCAATTCCTTATGCATAAGTGAAACATCTTGTAAAGTTCAAATTTGTCTAAATGACAGTCAAGCTTAATTCCCCCTACCCCTAAATTGTTCCCATGGCAGTTATGCAGACGCTGTGTTGAGTTTTATCTGGTTATAAAACGGAATTAAATTATCGCTGATGTGTCTATGTGCGAAAAAAGCAAATAACAACATCAGAGGAATACTGAGTATTTCTTTTTTTTGTATTTGAGTGCTTGTTATCACTGCCACTGGATCAGTGTTAGATAAAGATTTTACAGCACACAAACCAGAAGTGTGATTACACAGAAAAGATTCATATGGGCGATATAATTGATTATCAAAAGTCAGTAGGATGTTTTTTATTTTTCAGTTTGAGAGCATAGCTAATGCATGAACAGTGCATAAGTACAGTTACAATTAACACAAAATTTGATTATTTAATTAATCTTTAACATTTGGTACAGTCAATAAACCTTTGGTATAGCCAATTGTATCGTTCTCTCTTGTGTAAATTAGCATGATACATTCTCCACACTGTTTGTTACAGTCGTTTCTGGGGCAGTCTGCCTGATTCTGTCTTTTCTCTGCTTCACCTCAGAAATGTTTCCAATGTCTGATAGACAGGACTGACTTTACTATCAATCGTTTAGTAGTAGCATTAAGAATTACATTGTATTCCACTATATTTTATAGGGAACAATGGAAATAATATAGAGCCAAAACACTCCTCTAACTAATGCACCGAAAATGATCAACTTAACCACTGCTGCCAAGCAGCTGACTCGAAACCAAATTGTCCGGGAGACCCAGAAACAATTCACGAAAGTAAACGCTGCCAGGGAGGCCTTAAAACTCAACACCAAAGGCTGGGGTATATCAACTACCCAGCACCCCAAGTTATTTTGGCAATAGACACAAATACACAGAAAGTTATTAGTTTGTGTTTATGAGCACACAGGCGACAACACAGGGAGAACCTCTCACTACCTATGAAGTTGAGATAATGAGTCAGCACAGAGCACTGAATTCCAGGAGTATATATAAGCTCCCCACACCTGGTTTTAATCAAGGCCAATCAGCCACAAACACACCTGACTCTGCACTTAAGTGATTCATTCACCAACCCCAGTGAGAAGCCAGAGAGTGTGTCCTTACAATACTGGATATGTTGTGTTTAGCGTGTACCTCTTATCAACAATAGTTAATTAATACTCTATGTGAAGAGAGCAATTGTTCCAGAAAACGTTATGATCTTTCCTCTTGAGCATGAAGTAGGGCCCTACCGATGTGTGGTTTTTATTGGGCCGATACTGATCGATACTGAAGAGGACAAAAATCAGATACAGATATATCGGCTGATATCTTTCTTAGATCTGTTTGATCTGTAGAGATATATTAACACATTTATTGTGTTGATCCCTCAAAATGCAATTATCAAACACTTGTGGAAAAAATTTAAAACAAAGAAAAGATGGCCACTCAACTGGAAAGTAACTGAGCATGCACGTGCATCACGGTGCGACACTCTGAAGAGTGAAAGCTTGTTGTAATCCATATAGCGCCCTCTGGTGGTGAAAGAACTGCTAATGCTGCTAAATAAAACTAAAATTAAATGATAATGACTGATGAATAAATCTAATAATATTGACACATATCTGGGATATAATTAGCCGATACTGAAAGTCTCTGGATATGATAATATCGGCAGATATTATCGGCTTGCCGATTAATCGGTCGGGCTCTTGCATTAAGGCAGCATTTCACATTACAGACTATTATTGCTCATTTCTACAAATCATCTGCAGTTGTAATTCCTCTTTTCTGTAGCTTTTTTTGTGTGCAACTCTCCCTCCCATCCGTTTAGTTCTCCTTTTTTTCCCCTCTCTCTCACCATTCTGCAACTACGCACCTCCTCCCTCTCCCACAGCCCTCCTCTTCTCTTCATTATTTCCTTGGCTTTGTAAGACCCCCTGGTGAATCTTGGCATCACACTCCCATTTCAAAGGAATGAAAATGCAGCACTGGTCTGTGCCATCAGTTTGCTCTGTTCCCCCTTTCATCTGCCTGGACATATTAAGACAAGAAATGTGAAGCTCTGCAGCAGCTCCCACATGAATCAGCCTAAGCCCCCCAGTGGGAACGTGTGCTGGTCATTTCAGGTCCCGTTTCAGACGAGAGAGGGAGAGAGATTAAGTTAGAGCAAGTCTGAGAGGCAAGAGGTAGTGACAGAGAGACAACTTAAAGAGAGACTGAAGGGGAAAGAGGTCATGTGGCCTATTTTCTGAGGGCAAAGCATCTGCTACTTTGGAGTCCTTGTTTTCAAAGAACACAATGTGCCTTAATTAGGTGTCTGTGATCCACTAACAACACAAACAAATGAGGAACAGGTTGCATCCAAGTATAATACGCAGCAATAGAAACATAGAAAACGGCTTATTTAAACATCAGATGTTTATCAGGGTTATTTTTTTTCTGTCAAAGTTTGTTGATGCAATTGACTTGTATTGAAATGTCCTTTCTATGAGACAGGGTTGCGTAATTAAATGCATGGCTGCTTATTCAAAATTTAATTATATTTTATAAATTTAGAAGGAAGAAAGGAATAACTATAAGTCACTGGTTGGAGACACGTTTCACATTAGTTAAATACTGCCGATAACTCAACAATAAAGGCCGTTACAAGAACATTTAAGCAACCGGAATCACAAAAATTCAATTTTATTCAAGAATACACATATACAGTAAAAAAGCTCCCGTCATAGTGAGAATTTAATTAAGTTTAATTGTGGGTGTCTTTAAGTACTTATTATTTATTCAGAGTTATAGTTTGTAATATTTTATGATTTACTCCACACAGTAATTCAGTTGTCACCGACATGTCTGTATGCTGTTGATGATTTAGTTTGTCTGTTTGTGTTTCTACTGGTAGGCTATTGAACCTTCCGTGATAAATAAGATTGTTTGAATCTCGAATTAAAAAAAACTGAAGCATTATGGTTTAAAACCCTGAGGAACCATTTAGCACATTTTTGTATATGCCAATAAGAGAAAGGGCGAGGTGTTTTGGACCTGACTTTGGAGCAATAAAAAGGGAGTTTAAGAGGACCCAGGTTTAGCCAAGGCTTTGAAAGCAGAGATAACTGGAAAAGAAACGAGCAAAGAGCCTACAAAAAGATGCTTGTCTGGGCAAGGGGAAAAGGAAGCCAACAGTGCTCACAAGAACCAGAGAAAATTAGCTCGGGGCCCTCAAGAAGAAAGTATCACTCAACACATTTAATTAGGGCAATGCCTACCAGGGTGTGAGATTAAGTTTTTTCCTCACCTGCCACTGAGACTACAATGTTTACTGGCCACTCCATTTTTTTTTGTCTGCCACTAAAATCTATGTTGAAAACTTGAGAACTTTTTAAGAGATGGGAAATACTGCCAACTTCATATTTCTTATCTCAATAATCCAAATAAATATTAAAACCATATTTCAATCTGTTTGGATTTGACTGATGCTCATTTGATAATGACATCTTGTTACTGCAATGTTGTAATGGCACCCAACTGGAGCACATTTACCATCAGCTGTTCCTTTTAAAGGCCTACTCCTTTTAATTCCATGGTTGTAGTAAATGGAAATGCACATTTATTTGTATTTTCTTGTGCCAATTTTAAAAGAACTTTAAAAGAAAACTAGCCAGGAAGAGACAGACTCAAGTCCTGCTGACTTATCTCTCTCTTCATACCTGGCAGATTGCACTGTATTGTCTGAAGACAAACACATGTTGGGGAAGGGGTTCTTGACACTAAAAGTAATCCACTGTAACAGTAAAGGCTTCGTTTGAGTTAAACTAACCACATAACCGTCCAATTAATCCCCAAGAGGGTTTGCTGCACTATTGCCTCTTCGCCTCATTTCATGACGTCTGCTTTGATTTCCTAGAGAGGACGGCCATTTTTCAGAGCAACACAATGGGTTGTCTGTTGGAAAGACATAAGTCATTTTTAGTGTTTGAATTTACAACCAAAGCTGTGTTTTTGTCTTTGCAAGAAGGATGGGCTCTTTGACTTTCTTTTAAAAAGACGAGCCCAGAAAGACTAGTAGGCCTACGGTATTTTATGAGACTAAGAACTATTTAGCATTTTTTTCAAACCAAACTTTCATCCACAGTATGTCTAGAAAACTTCTCCAAGGATGAGTTTCAGTCTGGCAAAAGCAGTTGTTGATGCCCTCTGCCTCCTACACAGTACTGACAAACTTTTTGTTGAAATCAACCCATCTGACAGTCTGGTTGCATAAGGAGTCATCCAAGTGTACTTTCAATTTGTTATTCCATATTTAATGTGTTTGTGGGGGTGGTGAGAGGTTTTTTAAGGAGTAAACACCTACCTACGTACCAGCCAATGTGTTAGATCAGTCTGAAAGGGAAAAAAAGAGCCATAAGGAAAGATGCAAACTCAGAAGCTTGAGTAGCAGACTGCTGAGAAATTGGGCTACGTGAGAGCATATTCAGAGACTATAAGCTCAATTTATGGAGTCCAGTAGGATTGATAATATTGTGCAGATTATTCCAAGGACTGATCAAGTAAGATGAGAAACTGGCCTACTGTCGCATTTTTAAAGCGTATATTAGATATGAGAAAATACAAGACGAAGATGAGGTTTTCTGAAAAACCTTTTTGCGGCTGTCCAAATGACTGACAAAGAGGTGAGAAAACTTAATGAAATCTAATACTCGACTGCACGGGTGATGATAGCTGCAGCTGACAGAGAACACGGCAACAAGTTAGGACAGAGGTGTAAGGTTCTCACTAGCATTCATACAGACTTACATTCAATTCTTACAGTGTGGTTTACTTGTGTCAGGTCCAATGCATGAACTGCAGAGTGTTGCCATACAAACACTGAGCTCCAAACAATTACTTTATTCCGTTTTGTTTTGGTGTTTAGGACAATCTTTTAGTCATTGCGGTGTTATGCAGCACTGTTGCCGAAGGCTAATTTCCCCTTCAGGATGATTAAGTATGTTGCAAAATAAACTTTGTGGGTTAATCTTCAGAGGAGAAAACAGGAAAGCCTAGCTTGACCACATTTACACCTGGTATTAAAGTGTTATTTGAATCTAAATCTAAAGAGTGATCAGAATGTGGTCCAGCCTGCCAGACATCCAGAGGTGGTCTGGCTCACACTGCGATCAGATCTCAGCCCAGTCTGCCAGGTGTAATTTAATGCACTCCATACACTGGGTTTCTTACATTTGTTACAAAGTCAGTTCACAGGTCATAAATCACACTGACTGTTTGAAGACCTAACAAGTCTAATCCATGGCGAGAGTCACAGCTGCAAACATTGTTATGGCAACAAATGACTTTTCATCATTTCTGCTGCCTTCTGCAAGAGTCATAAAAACTGAGAGACTCTGTTTCACTTGGGGAAAAAGGGGCTATACATCAGCACAGCTTAAGACCCCCCAGGTTTTTTAACTAGATAGCCTGATCAACCTGATATTTTACTTATGTTTAGGTTTGGGTCATTCTAAGGTGATTCACCGCCTGACAGAAGTCAATCAAGAAGAGTTTTTTTCCATATTCAAGTCATTTTGTTTGGACAAACATTAAAACCAGTTTGGTTGCAAAAAGGTCTATGTTAGCCTCTTTGTCGTCACGCTGAGTCTGAAAAGGAAAACAATATATCTATGAGCTGTATCTTTCTCTGACATATAGAACTACAAAAAAACAGTCGAACAACCTCTGATGGAATAACTAAAAAGCCAGTGTCGTCTGTTCAGCCAAAATGTGCAAAGTTGGCTTTGTTTATTATAATAATTATTTATATCTAGACACAAATGTTAACTGTGCAACATGCATTTTTTACCATTGATATTTGTCATTTTAGAATATCCAACCATTGTGTGCAGTTGTATTGATTTCTTGGTCATAGTTTGGGCTACATGTAGCAGAAGTTTGACGATGCAAAGGATATAAGGGATTGTACAGACAAGAACTAGGGGGAGTTTGGTTATCAGGTGAATGGCACCAAGGAGGTAGTCATATATTAGGTGTACAATGAGTGCATATGTCTGATCTGGAATATCCCATTATGTGTTTTGTGTAATGTGATGTGCTTTCTGTAAAGTAACCTGCGATGTATGAGGTCTATGGTGGTATTACTGGAAAAAATGAAGATGTTAATCAAAATTCATTTCTAGAAAGTTGAGGCCTTTATCCCAAATGTTTACTGGAATCCAGAGAGAAGTGGTCCTCAGTGGAAGATATTACTTTAGAGTTCAGAGAGTGTTTGCCTTTCCGGGATTTTGCAAATGTATTGGAGAGATCTATAAGGGCTGGTTGTTCCAGGTCTATGCTAGAGATGTCTATTTTTTGTCTGGCCTGATTTTTTAATTGGATATATTCAAAGAACCGGAGTATCTCAATGCCAATATTCCGTTGGAAAGAAAGCAAAATGTTACACTCAAAAATGTGATGGAGGTGTGTAATCCCATTTTCATTCCATGTTTGTCCCATTAGAGGTTATTTATTTGCAGTGAAGTCTGGATTGGATTGGGCCATATGCTTGTTTAGGTTTTACAAAAATAGAACTCAAAACTTCAGATTATTAAAAAATGTATCACGACAGTTGGCATACTTAGCACTTGTCATTATGAATGCATTGCTATGGTATAGTATTTAAGAGATACTTCTGCATGCAGCAGAAAAATGTCTCGTAGAAACTTGGAAATTGTATTTTATTTTACAGGTTAGTAAAGTAACTTGAGCCAACATAGACTGAGGAAGAAGACTGAGCCAAGAGATGCTGTTTCATCAGCTTTTTATGATATACAGTCAGATAAAGTCATGAAAGCGATCCCTCAGCCATTGCTGTTTTTTTGTATGCACTTTTGAAATTTTGAAATGAATGTATCCTTAACTAGCTGTCCAAACAACATGTACAGACCTACTCTTTTAGACTGGAGGAAATCTGAAGTATGTCTGGCCAACTCCCTGATGTGCAAGGATGTTAATAAGGCATTCTGATTCCCTACCATGTGGATTAAATGACTTTTGATCAAACTCTGCTTTATGGACAGGTGGTGCATAAACACTCTCCTTGCCCTCCTGTGTCGTACATAAAGAACATCTGGACATCCATCAGTTTGTTCCTTAACAATTACACAGGGACGGCTTGAGACTAATCACTGATGAGACGCAGCAACATCGTGTGCTGTGATGTACAACTATGGCCTTTTGGACCCGACCTGAGGGGGTAGAACAGATAGTTTATCTTCTTGCTTGTGGCTTATGAAGCTGCCGGCCTTTATCAAATTCTATGAACGTCATTATCATCCACATTGTTTTGACCTGCTTTTACAAAGAAGTGAGAAGTCATGATGTGGCTGTGGCCATGCAAACACAAGTCACTGGGATTTAGCGCTATGACGCAATGCAGTATTTTGGGTTTTTCCTGCTCCTTCCGTTGCATTGGTTGCCACGGAAATAAAGCCCCTTTTTACATCCATGTCATCAGTGCACTTTTCATTAGGAGTCAGATAACCGGATAGCTTTTTGTCTACTGTTTATACAATGGTGGTGTGCGTCAGTGTGTGTACATCTGTACACATGTGTTTTGATTCTCTGCATCTGTCTGCCTCCCACCACAGCTCTGTCTCTCGTTCCTCTGCTTTGGATTTCATATGACATTCCTCGCACATATTTAGACATGACATGAGTCTAGCTTGACACAGTCACATCTCACATCTTAGTCGTTGACGTGCTGTGAGCAGGGGGAAGGCGATGGTGCAAAGCAGAGAAGGACGGATAGAGAGAGAGAGAGAAAGAGAGAAAGAGAGAGAGAGAGAGAAACGCTGTGCAGCAGCAGGACTCAGCTGTGTGTATTTGCATCCACCCAAAAAGTTCAGACAAGGACAGATTCGTACACTGGCTGCCTCGAGATTAGCCACAGTTATTTTGGAAGGCTGCAGACAGGAGCAGAGGAGTGAATTTCAACCCCTTCCAAATTCACCAATCTTTAATATGAAACAAATTATGTCATGAAACACAAGCCCAAAGTCCTGTCCTAATCCTTTCTGACTACCCCTTTCTGCAACGGTATGTTCACAGTGAAAATAGGCACCATAGGGGGACCTTTAGGGCACATCAGGCATTAAGGAGGGAGCACATATGGAGTTACCCATCAGGGCAGGACAAAAGGTCTTAAGAAGAGAACGTTCAACTGAGACAGAGAAGCTTCTCCGTGGTAATTCTGTTGACATATAAATGGCTAAAGGGCTATAGGCCTGGGGGAAGGATGTTCCCAACATGAGAAGCATGTAAGTGAGCATGATGAGAAACAGAACATATGTGGAGGCCTCCTACGTGATCAGCATGTGTGAGGGCCTGCAGGATGTTTGTTAAATGTTAAGAAAACTTCAGATCTTCTCACAGATTCAGTCCCCTCATTTAACCAATGGTGAAGATTGATGGATATGGACAATAAAAGATGCCCGTCTGTAATGCTCTTTGTTTCGTCTCTTGCATTTACTGTGGGTTGCCATAAACTACGCTGAAAGGCCCTCTTTCTATAGCCTACAGTTTGGCCCTGTGTAGGATTCAGTTACCCGCAAACCGATTTTTCTTGCCAAAAAAGAACTTTTGAGTGTCATCCCAACAGCTTGCCTTAAAAGTAACCAGTTAAAAGCCAGGGAGACAATAAGATCACATGGTTGATTTTCACTTTAGTCTCTACGGGAAATGTTCAGGTTTTCATCTGGGTAAAAAAACAAGATGAAAGGGAAACACTGTCAAATATATAATGCAGAATGAGTGAATGCGTGAATGAGTTTTAAAAAGCCTTTTTTTTTACTAGGAGAGGATAAACAAAGAAAGAAGTATGCAAATGCATTCGCAACAGTCAGCGCGAGCCAAGAATTCACCGACTTGATAGAACAGTTGGAGCAGAGACATTTGGTACTTAAAACAGCTGAGCATCTTTCTTTCATATTTAAAGATCATAGGTTAACCTTGTGAATTACTTACAGTACATTTCAAGTAAAAGGGCTAAGTCATGACTAACACATTTTACAGTAAGGAGGATATTGTCAGCATTTCTCAGAAGACAGTGAGGGTTGTTTTAGTTCCTTTTAAAGGGGGCAGACGTTTGTGATTTGTGATTGCATCAGCCATGTCTCAACTTACAGCGAAGAAGTGATGCATTTCCTGTAGAGACTAGTCAAGGTACTTTTTCCTGGAAGAGTGGTAGAGTGGTGGACGACACGGTGACTCAGTGGTGATCAGCTGAAATAACACTGGTTCTGCTTTGGCGCACTGTTGCTTTCACAGTCTGCTCAAAGATCTGTTACCTTTTAACCTATTTATTTTGCCATGGATTTCCTGAAATTAAATTACATTTACAGGGGATACTACTACATAGACGTTTTCACATACGCACTCCTGAACATTTCTTGACAATTTCAGGAGGACTATTCCTGAACACTGTTTGAAGATTGTACCGTTCGCGTGCCGACAGTCTATGGTTGTGCACTGATTTCCTTGGAAAAAAAAAAAACAAGGAGGCTGACATTAATGTCCCAGACAACCAACTCATTTAGCCACTTGTTAGCAACCGCCTTTTTAAGGACGTGGGGGTATTATCTAAGCTTTTGTTAACCACAGACCTTATTTCAGGCGTCTAACCACAAACATATTCATAATTCCCATTGACTTTTAGACTATAGACCCCATGGTGCTCAAATGCTAACTTACTCCCGGGTTTTAGGACTCATTACTGTGGCGCAAGACAAGTGATTTAGCTTGTACGCATAAATATTTTTAAAATATAACCTTATGGGCAAGATTTAAACTTCTACTTTTTCTTCCAAAAACAAATATCCCATCACATCTCTTTTCTGTGAGGCAAATCGTTAGTCTTTGAATTTGTTGAGAACTAATTTAGATGACTTTGTCCTGCTTTTTGTGTGAATATTTTTCAACCAATAATACATTGTTCTGAACTATAGAGTTGCTTGATTTTCTTGACACTTAAGCAGGAAATATTAAGGGCACAACTCTTTTGTGTCACTGAGAAGCTGCAAGACTTCTAGTATCTTTCTATTTGCTTACGTATGCAAAGGCAGTGTACAGGTTTCTACAAGTGTAATCTTTAGGAAAGGATTAATGCAAGAGGAAGAGTCACGTCTGGGTTCAGATCAGGGCAATGTCAGGGTCAAGATTACATAATCTACGGAAATACAGGCTACTGTGTCAACATTGTGACCCTGTTTATCAGAATGTTTTAGGATTGAATTAAAGATTGAACTAATAACATTCATTTGAATAACATTAATGATATTTTGCCTTTTTGATTGTGTTAGTCCCAGATGATCCTTATTGTATCATGAGAGCCACTCAATTAAAAAAGAGATATCTGAGAAAACAAAGTGGGCTTCAAAAACATTTTGCATGACATTTTTTTTTGTCTTTATTATTGGAATTTACATGCAAAAATCATTATTTTTCAGGTTTTTTCTTTGTCATCCAAAAATGTCGTAAATTTACAAGAATAAAGTCATACATTTACGAGAATAAAGTCGTTATTTTAGTCTGCAGTTATACCAGAAGAGCAGCAGTCGACTTTACGAATATGAGGAACGTGGAGCATCTTGTGAAGTTATAATTTAGTACAGGTGTAACAAATAAGGAAATACTTAATCTTTTGGCACATCAGGATCACATTGTCATCAGTATCAGGACCCTAAAAATATACTGCAAGAAACTGGGGCTTTTCTGAAGAAGGAACCACACTCACCTGGAGGAAATTGTCTGTTTTGTGGCAGAGGAAATGCCTTGAGGGTTCCCCTGTCACCGAAACAATAATTTTAACCATAGCCTATAATTTAATCGATTTAGGAATGTAATATTGTAAATAAACAAGTTTATCCTGGTAAATGTAAGACTTTATTCTGTAAATGTTTGACTTTTTTTTCTTTAACGTGGCCCTAATATTCCGTTGTAGTAACCTATTTGAAAAGCATGGCGTACAAAAAGATCATTATCGTATTATGTTACACAGACAGTTCATCGTTAATAGAACAGCAAGTGACTTTTTCTTCAGTTAGGGGATTTATGAATACTTTGTATCTGGTTTTTGAACATTTCCACTGTAGAGTTTTAAATTCTTCAAACTCCATCTGCTCCCTCACTGAACAAACCCCAAATATGAATCTTTTTTTTATTTCAAAAAGTTGAACTCCTGGACACAAGATGTGTGCTACAATGTCAGTATCTGTCCCCTGAGGCTAGTCTACACAGCTCTCATGTAAGTTGACAACAGTACCCGAGCATGATTAGCTTCCAAAGTAGTTTGAATGTCACAAAATCATGTAAACAGAAGTCTTGAACTCAGATGTAAAGGGACTTCAAAGAAATGTTTTGCCCTCGGAGGATTTAATTGACGACAGGCTTCTAGTATCAAACTCTCAACACATGTTTTCAGCAGAGTAAAGGTCAAATACACAAGTGTAGCAAAATACATCTGGGGGGAGTTTCAAGTATGATCTTCGTATCTGTAATCAACCGTCAAACAACATGTGCTGTATAAATGAAAAATGGTGTGGTCACTTGTTGGAGAAATAGAAAAAAACGTAAGTTTGTTGAATAACCTGGTGTAAAATGTGCTCAAACAGAAACTTAAAAGTTGTTTTTATCGCAACATTAACATTTCTTATGGAAATTCATGCAGTCATGTTATACGCAATTAATCACAGCAATTGGAAGGTGTTGGAAAAGAACTGAAACATTTTCACCAAATGAGATCCAGATCATTTGTGAGCCAAACATGAAACAAGGATACGAAACAGAAATCTAAACAAAAGCCGTTCCAGCACCTGCAGCACAGCCTTCACTTTGTTTCAGACACAACTGAAATGAGGTGAGACCAGGTCACTGCGAGGTTGACTTTATAAACTGAAGAGAAATGCTTAGATAGTATGCAAGTCATGGGTTGACGAATCAAGGCTAAAATGTGAGACAGGCACTGAGGGACCCGGACACATCAACTGATTCATGTACTGGGAAAGGAAACATTATCCAAATCTTATGGTGTCGTGATAACAAGTAAACGATACGATATTTAAAAAGAAAAAGGAAATTGAAGACTTGGAGAAAATTCCCATTTCTTCAGCAAAGATCGGATATTGAAATGGGCTATGAGATGTGACAAATGACCAAAATGTTGTCTGCCTCTCTCCTCTGATTGGTTGACAGATCAAAACAAGATGGCAGCATCTGTCTAGCCGAGTGAGCCAACTACAGAAAATGACTAGAATTTATACATAAATTATGGATTACCTTCGTTTGAGGGGATATAGGATCCGGACAGTCTCTGAAATTACACTGATCTTCTCAGTGAGATAGAAAAGCCTCTGGATGTTGGAGAAACTGAGGCAGTGATCAGAGCGCAAAGGATTATGGTCTCTGTAGTTCCAACTTCCCTCCGCTCTGCTCCACTGCGGCTGAAATAAAACTACGCTTTTTCCCCCGTAAGACCTGTCTTTTCATACTGTCACAGGTCCAAGATGGTAACGAGACACTTTTGTGTTTGCGATATCGCGAAATTGACGATACCGTTACAACCCTGCGCACTACTGCTCGTTTTTCTTTGCTTATTTGGTTTCTCTAGAGCATTTCAGTAACTGGTAAGTCATATACGTCTATTTCAAAAACTGAATTTCTATCATTAAAGTTACAATATTCTGTGGCTCACATAAACCAATTAAAACAGCTCAAAGAGTAATCCATGCAAAATCAAGCCATGGTCTAGTTATCATATTAAAAACTCAAAGCTCATAGCTTACAAAGTAACGGAGCTGGGAGCTAAGAATTTTACCGTAAATGCTCCAGGCCATGTGCTCACTGAAGCATCAGTTCAAAGCAAGGGCTTAATGTAATTCTCTAGCACAACAGGATTTGTATTAGTCCCAAAAGGGTCAGTGAGGTTAAGAGCCGTTAAGTAGTAGTGTTTAAATCCTTCCTGAGCTCAGCCACCACAATGCAGGGCCCCCCACACTCTGCTGGACTCATTTCACCTCGGGTTGTGGACAACCCGGAAAGGCAAAGGGGAATGTGACGGCAGATGCATGTGCAGGTCAGCATTTTCTCCGTCACATGACATAACGAGTCGATTACCAGTGATTGGGATAGTTTTAGTGGTGGTGCTTTGGTTTTGACTTAATTGTTCAACAAAGCTTGTTTACTACGAGGGTCATCTTGGGTTAAACAGACTCCAGGGGCTTAACTGCTGTATCATTAGCGAACATGACTTCTCTGTCCACTGAGTGATGGTGTGTCATTGATAACCGAAGGGCTGATGAAGGACTCCTTATGTTAAATCCTACCTGACCTTGTTTGGCCTAAATAGAAATGAAAATTAAATAATATTGCAGACAGGATATATGTTCATACCTGTATTTGCAGAAAGTTTGTCTACGTAGGATTATTGCAGTACAGCAACTACAAATTGCCAGCAAACATGAAGAAAAAAAGACTCTCAATAACCATCTCACACCAAGGAGAATAAATCACAGTTGTAAATAGAAAACAATAGCAAAATGTTTTAGGGCCTTCATTTTTTCTTTAAAACAAAAATAACGTAGAACCACATTGCAAAGCTGATGTGCCGCGGTTCAAAGACAGATTTACTCAAGATTACATCAGAGATTGGCACCCTCTAGGACAGGCATGTTAACTGAGGTAACTGAGGTGGTGGCCTGGTTTACAAATCTCTATCTTCAGGTCAGAGAACAACTCTTACAGTGCATCAGTAGGAATCAATGTGGAACGTGACTAGGGCTGGGAATCTTTAAGTGTCTCACGATTTGATTCGATTTCAATTCTTGGGGTCACGATTCGATTCAGAATCTATTTTCGATTAAAAACGATTCTGGGTTCATGATTCAAAGTCTATTTTTGAATCGGTACATACTTCAGGATCTGCTCCAGTCATCTGTGAGACTGGCTGATTTTCTTGCTACTCCATTTGGCATTTTACTGAGTTAAAGAGCTGGCCTTAGCACTTAGCAGGGAGTGAATGATAAGCAAAAAAAAAAAGATTTTTGGAAGTTGTGAATCTATTTAAAATCACACATGATAAGAATCTTGATTTTCATATAAAGCAATTTTTATCCCCACCTCTAAACGTGACATAGGTGCCCTGTTAATACCAGCACAACTGCAGGAGATAAGTGCATACTTATAGAGACAACAGTCTTAAGTTCAGACCGGTTAGGGTTGTTCTGTTTTGTGAATATTTTAAGTAAGCTAGCCGCCAGTATCAAACACAATACCTTTATTGTTTTTTCGGGCCAACAACAAAATTGAGGTATTCATAGTATCGAGTCACAAGTCTTGAAAAATCAGGACTTGAGACAAACTCAAGTCTCAGTCCTGGACTCGAGTACTACAACACTGCAAAGAATAGATGCAAACCAACTAGCCTAAGTTAACACCAGACAAGTGGTCAAACAAGGTGAACAAGATCGAGATATTTATAGTATCGAGTCTTGAAAATCAGGACTCGAGTTCGAGTCCAAGACTCAAGTACTACAACACTGCAAAGAATACATGCAAACCAACTCTAGTGAGTAAACACCAGATATTCTGCAATTGTTTGCATATATGCACATACTGCATTACAAGATAAGATATACTTTATTGTCCACAAAGCGTCATTTGGCTGTCTACTCGCCGTTATATTGTATAGTTTCTGCTTATAATATGTCTACACTCATGCACTTTAACTTATGTCAATACTGTCCACTGTTTTTTTATTTAATCTTCCATATTTAATCTTCCTATTTAAGACTAGTAATGCTTAGTTAAATCCTGGTTGTATATATTCACATTCTTAGTTTTGATATTTTTAGTACTTATTTACTTGTGTTTTTTTACTCATATTGTGTGTTTGGATAACCTGCTGCTGTAACGCCACAATTTCCCAGTTTGGGATCAATAAAGTAATTCTATTCTATTCTATTCTATTCTACATTCTATTCTATTTGTCTTGGACTTTGTCCTGCAGTTACAAGAGAATAAAAAAGAACATAATCATACAAAACATGTAATAATTCCACATATACATAAAAACACTCCTACAGCAGTGACATATTGACAAATTGCACGGCTCCTTGTCACATCCTACAATACCTCCTATTCAGAATATTAATGGGCATCAGCACAAATAAATGTTTATAGCGGTTCAGCTTAGTCTGAGGGACCCTGAATCTTCTCCCAAAGGGTAAAAGCTGAAACTCAGAGTGAAGAACGTGGGTCGGGTCACGCACTTTTTTCTGTGCCTGTCTAACAGATTGTTCAAAGAGTGTTTGAAGAGATGGGTGTTTTTTTACACCAATGATTTTCATTGTTGCACAAGACGAGCTATCTGGGGTTTCAGCTGAACAGACAAGTGACCATACCAGGCTGTTTTCCCGTATCTGTTCATGCAATCAAAAACAGCTGTGTTAATCTCACACATCATTTCGGAGAGTTTTTATCCAGCACCTTCAAAAATGTCAAGCTCACAGCATAATTTGTTGCTGACAATATCCCAAATTAGGTCCTTGATCTGTCATGGCTGGTCGGCATCCTTCCCTTGTTTGGAATAATCTACATAAGATCAATCTAACTCATGTTTGTTTGTGTTCAAACATATGTCATGCCTTCATTTGTAACGAGAAGAAGAGCACAAGATATTTCTGAGAATAGTTTAATTCACAACAAAATAAAAAAAATAAAAAATGCAATCACCCAAGATATATATCATTATTACCCTAAGCACTGATAAAAGTTTAAGCACGTTTAAGAGCTGAGCCTGAGAATCTGAGTCTTAGGTACAACTCCCCTGGCACCATCCTTTGTACCCTACTTGTGGTAAGCATTTAAGCTTTGTCTGTTATGCTTTCTGGTTTGTTACGAGCTTTACTGCCTGCTGCCTCCCACACATTTGGTTTCATTCCGTTTAAAACTACATGAACATGACATAAGGCTTGATGTACACATGGTCAGCTATTCCTTTACTGTATAGTTCTTAGATAAATGTCAAATGATTGAAAATGTGTCAACCTTTGGATAGTTTATTCAAAAGAACTTTGCAGACTTCTGGTCTAAACTGCATCTCCTATGGGTGTGATTGTTTACCCAGTGCAGATTTACCTTGGATGAACCGAAGTATTTGGCTGCAGGTAGACGTGGGCGAGAGAAGGAGAGATAGAGAGACAGGGGAGAGAGACGGAGGGGGGGGGACAGGGTGAGGGATAAAGAGCAACAAAAAAGGGAGAGACAGAGAGTTACAGAGCGACCTGTGTGAGCAATCCGAGCAGGCTGAGCAGTAAGAGGTTGATTTATAATTAGAGTGAATGTCTGTTCAATACCCCTGCTGTTCCGGTGATGGCTCCATTGCACAGAGAGACGGCTCTGCTGCTGTGAACTTAATTTGAATTCTGAAGCACCACGCATCTTCCAGCATTTGCTGATAGCCTCATATGTCTGTGACAGAAGATATTAAACAAGATTTTCTTTTCAGCATGTACTACATATCTTGGTTGCCACGGTCGCTTGAATGCAGACATATCAGCATTAACTTGAGTCAAAGGATATGTTTTCTATCTTCGTTCAGGTTGGTCTGAGTACAGCCTGAACATATTACTTAACATTTGAATGCTATTAAGTGTTATCTGCACCTCATGTAACGGTAACATGCTAAATGGTTAGTTACTCTGTTACTACTACCATTGCAGGAACATTAAGTGACATAACTTTTGGATATTTTCCATGATGTTTTGAAAGATTTAGTTTTGGGCTTTTTGACTTTACTTGATAAGATAGTGGATAGGAACTGAACCCGGGCCACTCGCTTAGGGGACTACATCCCCTGTGCATGGGGCACGTCCTAACAGTGTTTTCCACATATAGACGATTCCTAGGCAGGCCGACCTGTTTTTATTGAATTTTTCTTTTATTCATAAAATGTCTGCGTGCACAAGAGAGCGAGAGAGAGAGAGAGAGCGTGCAAGAGAGTGCAGGCGTGCGAAGACCTTTTACGGCTCCATGCAAAACAACAAAACGTCCCTCTTAACTACTGCACAGAGATAAGACACAGCAAAACCAAGAGAGCAGAATCACATCAGCTTCAGAGAAAGAGAGAGAGAGAGAGAGAGAGAGAAAGTCCACTGTCCATCCCTCGTGTAAATGCACCGATTGAGGTGCCTTGCTCCTATCAAAACTGAATCGTCTCATGGCTTTGTTTTAATAATGTTAATGTACAGCTGCTTGCTGATGCTGTGCTGAACTCCTATAGATGACGGGATATCGAGTGGAAGTTTTCAAATCGCAAGGCATAGTTCTTGTCTTTTTGTCTGTACGCGGATAAATTGAGCAGATTAAAGTTGTTTGTTGCAAAGACAAAATTAATTTAGAGGGAAAAGCATATTTGATATTAATACAAATATAATATTAAAATATACCCTAAGATAAGTTAAAAAGAAAAGTATGTCAATCCCCTGCATTTATGTGAATACCAATTTAACTGCAGTGTTTCCCCTACCATTATATTAGGGGGGCGGCCCGCCCCCCCTGCTATTTTTGGGCTTTTTGTGTCTTTATTGTAGGGATAGGATAGTGGATATAGTCGGAAGTCAGGGAAATAAGTCATTTAAGGATACCTTTCCGATAGAAAAGGACAGCTGTCATTAAAAGTAACACTTGAACACCAAGATTCCTTCAAGTGTTTGTGTCGCCGTGTCGGCATGTCGGCTTGTCCCCCCCCCCCCCCCCCCCCAAACGCTTTAAACCTAGGGGAAACACTGAACTGTGATAAGTTGATATTATATATCTCGCATCCCCCTAATTTGACTTATTGCCAACACAGATGTTAAAGAGCCCATATTCTGCCCTTTTTGGGGTTCATATATTTAATCTATGTACCTACTAAAGTATGTTCACAATAGCTAAAGTTAAAAAAAAGTGTCTGTTTTCATGAACTGCTGCTCCATGCACCGGCTCGCTTCTGACTCTCTCTCTAAAGCTCTGAAGTGCCCACGTTCAGAGTCCCCACGTGTGCCAAGTCTGATCTGATTGGTCGGCTGAGCAGATTGCTCTGCTGTAATTGGTCAGTCACTCAGCACGGTTCTCGGAAATGTCCCACCCCTTTTGCCATATTGGGAATGCAGCCACTGGCTCCGTCTGAGGGGAGCATAAACAGCACCTTAGCACTACTGTGCTACTGCAGGCTACGGCATATCGTGGGCGTGCTACAGAAGTTAATGGGCGTGCAACATGAGCTGCTGGGCTTGCCACAACGAGCCAATGGGCTAAGATCAGTGATATCACACTGACAAGACGTCACACTGGCAAATTTCTTTCGAGGGGGGCTAGAACCGAGAGTTACATGCAGCTAATGCTACAGCTAATAGGAGGACGTAGGAGAAGCCGCGTTTCTGCGGACTTTGAATTTTTGCACATAGATGTGCCTAAACATGCACTTGGAAAACACACTAAAGAGCATATAAAACCAGAAAAAGCATAATAAGGGCCCTTTAACCACTCAGTGTATGTAAAATTTGAAAAGTTCTTAACAGCACGGACAGAAGATTCACACACTATCATTAATATCTGACTTAAGACAAAATACAGACATACAAATGTACAAATAGGTTATATCTACAGGTCAGCACAAACCAAACCAAAGCAGGAAAATTAAAACTGTAAACAAAGGCATAACAACATGGTACAAATTGTTTTCTGTGCAAGTTCACACCATTAGGTTGAACAGGAAACGTCACCTTCCTATTTCTCAGACCAGGGCCCTTTCCGAATAGTCACAGTTCAGTAGGCAGTACGTACTATTCAGTATGGAGTTTCAGTATACTGAACATTTCAGTATGGATACTAACTTCCAGGTTTCATGCCGTATGGATCGGATGCGTGCTTTCAGTTAATGAATTGTATTTTACCACCCACAATGCTGTGCGAAATTAAACGTAAATCTTCACGTCACGTGCGCCTCCAAATCAAAACAAACGAGCGTGGATTAATTTAATCAATTTTTCATCTAGAGTTAAAGTCCCGACTGAAATCATTACTTTTAATTAACAACAGAAAATATAACAAATGTCTGCATTACTATAAAACCTTTCCCCCTCTATTTAAATCATGATTTCACTATTTAAATGCGTCTTTATTGGTTTACTTTATATTCTGTATATTACTGTCTTTCATTTGTTCTTTATGTACTGAATGTTATTTAGTTATTTAATCTGTCTTTTACTTGATTTACATTGTGATATTGTTTTTTGTTTACCTGACTGGATATGCGCATTACTCTTCTTGAATAAAGCTAAACAAACAAAAAAAACGTTGAATGCGGCCGGTTCGGGAAACATAAATGACGCCACTTCCATACTGAATGAATCAGACGAAGTAGGAACAAATATCTGCCTACTGTGTGTGCATACTGAATAGTAGGTACTAACAGTATACAGCACGGATAGTACGTACTGCCTACTGCCTACTAAAAGATTGAGTAGGTACTTTGCAATTCGGATACGGCCCAGGTGCCAAATTACAAGGAAAGAAGCCAATTTCAAAACAGTTAATCCCTCAGTCTGCAGCAGGGTTTGATGCAGAAGGCAGTGGGCCTGAATTTCTGTGAGACAGGCAAAGACTACCTATTCCCAATCAAATGGTAAACCAGTTGTTGGACCGAGCAACCTGAAGTGCCATAGAGCCACAACACAAGCAAGTATATCAACAACATGTAATCTCCTGGAGAAATTGTTTATACGAGCCAAACAAATTAAAAGTTTATTATAAGGTGCAACTTTTGTCTAATTCGCCAAACCATTTTTGGTTTTCTGCCTTTTTATCCAATACAAACGTTTACATAAGGTATCACTCATGTTTGGCTGTGGACAATAAATGAGCACACCTGGAGATACAGCTGGTACCCAGGTATTAACAGTATCATATTCAACAGCTGTCTAAGAAAGTTTTGACGTTTATTAGGAGTTTACTGCCAGTGTTGCTCATTATGTTGATTTCAACATGAAAAATACCAATGACTACATTCTACGCTGTCGAAGGAAATGCTGCCATGAATTCTTCCAGTATCTATACCACTCAAGAAGTTTCTTTCTGTAAGTTCTTGTTAGTGTTAGGGCAAGCCTTCAACATGTATACTGGAGATATATGACATCCTCTGTTATTAAGGATATGATAGTCGACTGCTTCAGCAATTACAGTAAAGAATGTGTGCATCTGTGATGTCAGCAAAGTGATCTTCAAAGAGGTATATAAACATTTAATAACTATATGCAAGAAAAAAATTCAGTTGGTGATAAATGAGCTTTACATCCTTCCCTTCATTAGTTGCTTCAAATCTGTTTCAAATCTCCGGGATATTTTCTCATAAAACAAAATGGTACCCTATCACACATAATCAAAACCTCGCAAATTCACCCACATCCTCATATTTTGGAAGAAACTGCAGGTTACAGAAGGGCATCTACTTCAACACCTCCGGCTTCTAATACAACTTTCACACCCAAACTTAAATTATCAGTATGTCACGCCAATGTAGGATGTGAATGTATATAATTCTGCAAACATGGTCATTACTGAGGTGAGCATGAACATCTTGCCTTATCATCGTGAAAATTAAAGCTCATGCAATTAGCCTCCCACATTCAAGCATTATTCATAAAGCTGAATGCATCAACATTGCACACCTTCAGGTGTTGCCACATAGATGCCTTGTAAAGTTTATTGGCTTCCATAAGATTACAGATTTCAACTGTTTTGATCAGTGGCCGTCAGTTACCTTTAAATGTACTCTCTTTCAACATTCAGTGAATGTAGAGTGAGGAGGAGAGGTTCAAGATACATGAACACGGCCATGGACTTAACATTGGCGGTTAAAGCATACACGCCATATGGAGGGATCATGAGACACAAATCTAAAGAAAGAGAAAATGTCAGAAAAACAGCTTGCATGTGGGAGGAGTGAATGTCATACAATCATTAGGCAATGTGAACATTTTCTCACATTTAATTTCTGCTAAGCTCTTCTACAGAATGGGTTGGATAGGTTTTAACAGATTGGTTTATAATTTGTATTTGATGAAAACCACTTTAAGTTTGTAGATAAGATATATTGTGTAGAGAGCATATGATCTGAATTAGTGTTTAGGGATAAGACCACAGCCAGTTAAGTCAATTGCAGCTATTCAGGAACTAAATGACATTTACTAATAATTCAAATTGAATCTTCTTAAAATTTGCACTAATCAATGTTATGAGCTTACACTATTTGTTTTTTCTACCAAACAGGGGATTGTTGCCATTGGTGAAGCATGACCATTATTGGAGTTTTTGTGACTGTGACCGATTCCAGTACTGATTTGAGAGGGGAAAAGATTACAAATATGGTGGCCAATATCGCAAGTTTTTGAGCAGTTTTAAAATTACACATTGACTGAGTGCATGACACAGCATTATTGCACTAATATGACTACACAAAGTTGCTCAGGAGGCCTCTCTCTCAAACGATAAATTACTAAAGAAACAATTTGATATAATTATGCATCGTCATTCAAACTTTGGCTGACCACAGTCTACTCATCTGTGAAGCTCTGCGAAATATCGTACTTGATGCTAAATAGAGTTCAAATGTGCTCCCAAAGAGCAAATGATGAAACCAATTTGCAGGAAATAGTCCAATCTAAAGTCTATGCCAGTGATATGGAGCTGCAACAGGTAGCACAGAGGCTGATCAAGATTTGTCCATGTTTAACATGTAGAAGGGGTCCTACACCGGATGCAGAGGCTGGAAGACCTGTTCAAAATACAGACCGTATTACTGCTGCATACACACTCCAAAGGTGACTGTGAACTCTTTAGGATCCAAACCTGCAGGGCGGTGCAGTGCAGCCTTTGTTGTCAAAAAGGCAAATCGAAGCGGGGATGCATTTTTTCCTGACATACTAAGCAGAAACTGCGGAGTCTGGAAGACGAGGGGTGCGTTCGAATTGTCCCTCCTGTCTCCTTTCACTCTCCACTTTACCTTAACCCCGGAAGCATTTAAGTGGCGGCCATGATAAGAGACGTTCGAATTCTCTAAAAGTTAAGGAAAGGTGGGTCAATGCTTCCTTTATAACCTCCTTTAGTATAGGATACACTGGACCATCCTTTACGAAAAGAGATGAGATATGCCGCCCCACAATTCCTTGCGGCTGCTTAAAACATTATGTGTAGGCTATATCTTGCAGAAATGTAACAATTAATTTCATACAATCATATTTATGTTGATGTTGATTTCTGAGTGGACAGGAAGCTGAAGGTTTCACTTTTGTTAGGCTACTTGTAGCCTGGTGGTCTATATTGCTTTTATTTCAATCCCAACCTTGCGGTAATCAGGATTATGTCACCGGTAAGAAGGCACAGGTGAAAGTTTTTTAGATGCGCTTTTTGTAGTCCATTATCTGAACATTGTAGTTTCAACACGGCGGACCCAACCTCCGTCGGCCCGTCGCATTTAATGACGTCGCCTAGTGGAAATGTGGTCGGATTGTCAGAGCGACGAGATCTCCTTTCCCTAAGTCCTTTATGAATTCTCCTAACATCTTTCCTTAACCTCATGACGTTTTCGCGGGGTTAAGGTAAAGTGGATCGTGAAAGGAGATAGGAGGGACAATTCGAACGCACCCATAGACTAACTACTACCAGTTCATGTAAAGAAACGGTACAACAAAGAAACTCAAAATGGAAAAGACTTTTGCACTGAGAAGACATGAAGTTGTCTGTGATGCACCCATGGTTGAGGAAGTCAGTGAGGTATGTAACTTTTATCTCTTTAACAACAAGTTTAAATTAAACTCACATACTGCTAATATCCCTGGCTGAATATTAGTCTTTACTACTATACCATAGACAGTTGTTGTTCTATTTACAAAACCTTTCTAACGTATGATTATTGTTTAACCTGTTCTTTGTACAGATCTTTGTTTTCAGATCAATAAGGAATTTAAGAGAATCACCACAATCCCACTTGAATTTAAGTTCCTGTCTCAGCTGGACCTTCACTCTGATAACCTGACGAAGCTGTTCAAGAAGAGAGGAGGAGAGTCGGGGAAAACGCTTTGAATGATTAATACAAAAAAGGCTGATATAAGTAACACGGCACCCTGAGTTCATAAAAACCTATACATATTTAGTTTGATTTGTTTGAATCTTTTAGTTGCCATCGTGCTCGCATTGCTAAACATTTTTTAAAGTTATCTTCCCAGCATGTACTGCTCTTTGATAAAACCTTTACTCTTTTTTCTTACCCATGTTTATATGTGTACCATACCTCTTGTCCAGTTTTTATAAAGACATCACTAAATGTTGTTTGATGTTTTGATTTGAATGCTTAAACTCCTGGTTGTTGCTAATGCATTAACACAAAGAACAAGGTGCGAGACAAAATGTCATGTGGAGTCAGAAAAGCGAGGAACTATATTCATGTGTCTGTTTTATTTTCATGACAAGTGTGTGCTGCAAAAACTCCCCATAAAGCAAAGCTTGCCACATGTTGTTCAGTGGATGGACCTTCTGCAGCGTGCGTTGCTCTGAAATGACTGAGCATAGTTGTTGTAGACCTAAGATAAACTAATTTTACCGGGGAACGTTTGCACCTTAGCTCATTTTTGTTTATTTTTTCACAGGATTTCCATGCAGAACTCTTTTACCGCTGAAAGCCTCTGGAATTTTCTACAGTTCAAATTGTAACAGTGCCACACAGGTTTTACTGGCATCCGGCACTTATGCTTTTTCATTTTTTTGCTATGGTTAGCAAACAGCTTTGGATGGGCATACAGTACAGCCACCATCTGGCCGCAGTACTGCATTACAACCATTCCCTGGTAAAAACAGATGACATAATAGTCGCATTAACTCTTTATTTTGTAATAAACTAATAACTATTTGAATATTCAAATGGCCAACCTCTGGTTTATTTCATGTACGTTGAAAGCATCACAGTACATTATACTGTAGCTCTATTCCGTACGCTAATTGTTTTTTGAATGAATGTTAAAAAAAGCTGCACAAAGTAAGGATTTTGTTTTTTCTCAGTGCAGGATATGTACAGCCAGGTGAGCTTGAAATTAATGCTGGATACATGACGCATGGATGAGACAGACAGAGACACTGCAAGTTTGTTAGTTTTCAAACTTAATAACGTGTTGTAGCTTACTTCAGGAAGAATTCTACAATATATTTTGTATTTATAGACAATTAGACATTTCAGGGGATCGTATTTGAATTCCATGCAACTCCATATGAGGTCTGGACCCCAATGATGGGAAAGCCTGAATTAAACAAACTTAGTTTGTAGATGGCTACTTCAACAGAGCTACACTCATTTGACAGAGTGGTAATGTTTTACTGCATAATAAAGATTTTATTTAGATATTGCTGCCTATTCTACCAACTTGATAATTTGAATATGAAGCATACATAATTGATATGTTGGTCCTTATGCTGTGACCCCTGTGTCCACAAACTCAGCAAAACAGTCAGAAGTAATGATAATAATAAGGATAAGACTGGCATTAAGTACAAGTCTGACCAAGTAGGTGAGCAACAGAAACTACATTACATGAATGCGCCTTTTATAAAAAGTGGGCATGGAGAGTGGCATGAGAAATTAAGTTTGAGAACCACAGTGTTTTAAAATGTCCCTCTTTTAGAGAACCCCATTTGATAAAGACCACTTTATGAGTGTAATAACACTATTCAAGAGTTACAATTTATCAGCAACAAGGTAAGCCCACCACGTTTAGAAATGGGCTCATTCACAACAGAAACATTAACATGAACAAGTCACTCACTGAGGTGAGTCTCTCCCCTCAAAAGGTCTCTGATAGGCAGCTAGAAGTGGCGTTTGAGGTCGACAGCTCATGTGGGAAACTTTCTGACTACAGGAAAGCGACAGCAGGTCAGGGGAAAAACAAGAATAATCTGCTGACGAAACCGTCCAGAATCCACCAGGTGAGCTGCATTATGAAGGACGTTACTTAGTCTTCTTCTTTTTTTTGGCGCAGCAGTAACTTAGCAACAACAAACGACACGTCAAAACTCCCGCCATTTGAAAAAAGTGGGCGTTAAATAAAGCTCCGGTTATCTGGTTCGCTGATAGACGCAGCTGGATGTTTACACTGCTGTGACGCCCACTGCACCTTCTTGAAGGTTAGTATGGTGTTCATGTTTTGGAGGTGAGCTGTTTGGATTTCTATCTGGATCTATCAGAGGTGTAGTGGTGCCCATAGAAAAGAGATTTAGGCTACTAGGAGGGGTCATTCCTTCACCATCCTAGGAAAAAAATAATTGGAGCATACTAGGCCTACTGAATAGTGTCAATCAATAATGATGGGATTCAGAAAGGGTGTAGAAGTATAGACTACCCTATGGAGACAGAACACTACCCTGCATATATCCTGCATGTTTTTCAGCCCACCTTTTGTTGATTTGAAAGCTTATTGTATTTCTTTACAATATAAATAAATACAAATAAAGAAGAGCTGAATGAAAAATCATACCTAGGCTACATGAAGACTTTGTCTAAAACAGTTTCAACATAACTCGGCCTACTTAAATCATTTGCTTTTCAGAGGATTTTAAATGACTTGGAGGCGGACACATCTGGCTGTAGATGTTCTCCCTGTTGTGTTTGTGGATGATCTTGTCAAACATTTGCTGTTGAAATTTGCCTCTTTATAATAATGTCATTTTTATGTATTTGTATATGTAGCTGCTCTTTGTTTAAAACGCTGTAAGCTGTGAGCTGCTGCCTGTCTTGATACTGTTAAGAAAGAGATTTTTTTTAAAATCTCAAATCATTTATTTCCTGCGGTTGAATAAAGATTAAATAAATACAAATGATAATAAATTAGCAATAGTATGAGGCCATTTTATATATTCTGTACATTTTGAAAATACGTTGCGGCATTTTTACACATCACAAAAAAAGAGCAGAGCCCAGATGATAAATACACGTTTAATGTGCTGTTGGCTAAATCTGATTTATCACTTTAATTGTAGGATCCTGTTATCCAAATTGGCATGCCATTTTATTGCAAGTATAAGAACTGTGGGAGATGATTTTGCATTTTGACTTTCTGTTATTGCTTACTGAGATGCTTAAAAATGTGAAAGCCTTTGTAACTAAGATATATAGACACATGCAATTCTACTCTTGACATGTCCAAACGTCTACTGTAAAAAAGGCCTATTACATAACCATATCTTCTGGTTGCCATTGCAGAGGTCAAGATACATTGAGTCTTGGTGGGTGCACCACTTTGCAGTACTTTGACCTTAAATCCTGACCCCAGGTCCAATTTGAGTCTTTTTGAACTTTAAACCAGCTTGATCAATATTAAAATTGAGTCTGATGCTGTCAGAATCATTTGAGAGTTGACCATCTGCTCATTAAGATGAACATGTGTTATAAAACATTCTTCCAAACACTCAAACATTTGTCAGTAGTGGAACAAAAAGTCAGCTGTTTTGGGAATAAACGTGCCCTGTCCTCTGCTGAACCCACTGTGATACTGGGTCACTGTTTCTGTACCGTAAAATGTCTGTGGGGGCATTGTGGTCCATATGAGGACAGATTAGGGTTTCGATGACCCCTCGATCTTTTTTCAGCTTTGTCCACTTCTCTATCTCAGACCTTTGACCATTACTCGCTGTTTATTGAATCACTGTTTTTTTTACCTGTTGTGGATTTCCCAGTGATGGATTAGGTTTTGTGTTCAGATTTAGCCTCTGTTATTTTAAAGAGGTTACATAGGCCCGAGCAAGGCAATAGTTTGCAAGCTATACGTATGTTCTGTATAGCTTTTACCTCTAATTATTCCCCATTGCAATTTATATATAGCCTATACCGTGTTGTGTATGAGAGATCCCTTCAAGTGATCAACAGAATTGCTTGAAAATCATGTTTTTGGTTATTAAGGTTTTTGAATGGAGGTTCATGTTCATTTGCACCAGAAATAAATGAAACTTTAAATTGAATACAAAACAGCAGAAGAATCCCTCATATTTAGGAATTAATTTCATTTCACCAAGCAAAAAAAAGAATCTCTAAACCATGTCTACCTGCAGGGGAAACTGGCTGTGTTATCAGTTGTGTTCAAACATCTACATACCCGATTGGAGATAATGAGATGAGGTGCATCATTTGAAAATGAGGAATGAGCTCTTCTCCTCTCCCATAAAGTGAGAGAGAGAAAGAGAGAGATGCAGAGCTCGTCAGAGGCCAAGAGCGTCTCTGAAACAACTGATTAGATTACCCCGCTGCGGCTGTGCTGAGGTTTTTAGGCTACGCCTGCCACTGCCGACGCTCACCTCAGCTGCCCTCTTCTCTGTCTCTCATCTTCCCTTCATCCCAGGCTCACAGTCCGGTCCCTGCAGAGTAACACCTCCCCCTGTAGGATCAAGGCAACACTTCAACCTGGAAAACCTCAAACGCCTGGCTGCGGCTCGGGAAGTCTTCTGAGGTGAGCACACTGCTGCGGCACATGTTTTGAGTGGATTATTTCTTTTGATTTCCTTTCGGTTTTGTAAGGAAAAAAAAAATATCATGATGATTTCTGCTCAGGGTCTAAGACTACTCAGGAGGCAGATGGTGCATGTTCTTCTTTTTCTATTGTTACAGTCTTTCCCAGGTAAAGCTTGTTTATAACACGCAAATAATAACGAGTGCACCCTGTAGACAGGATACCAACAAGTTTTAGACTGAAAGCATAGAAAGAGTTCATTTTCAAAATCCTGCAAGACTGATTAGTTTTGAAGGCTGAAAGGAAAATGAGAGACAATCTCATCCAGTGTCTCTAAAACTGTTAATATATTTTTAATATACTTAAAAAATGTGTCAATTGCAACAACTCTGTACCTTTGGAGCATATCAATATACTGTGTTTCAGCAGCTGCCTAATACTGCAATTAGAGAATGAAATTACAGTGGGTGTGTCTGCGTGTGTGTGTGTGTGTGTGTGTGTGTGTGTGTGTGTGTGTGTGGGTGTGTGTGTGTGTGTGTGTGTGTGTGTGTGTGTGTCAAAGCTAAATAGCACCAAATGGTCAGGTTTTATTTAGAGTCACTGCCAATTAATCCAAAGGTCTCACGAGGTCTTCTCGAATGACTCATGCGCTGCCCCTTTAAATGAGAGATTTAAATTCAGCAAATGACGGTCGAGCCGAGTCAGGATCTCAAACACCCAATGAATGAATGTGTCATGTTTGAAGCGAGCAAGCATCACTGACTCTTCCCCCCCAAAAAAAAAAAAAAAATAGTTCAGAGTTAAAGCCAGAAGCCTCAGGCACATTGGATTGTGAAACGAAAAGCTGCAATTTATCAGCAGCGAATGTGAAAGATCCCTGTCAACACAAAACATCCTTCATCTCTACTAGGAATTGTTTATGAAAAAAAGAGTTTTAAAGCTTTGCTTGTTTATTTTTTTGTCTGCATTACCAATTGGAGACATGCTGTATTCTGTCTCCAGGAATGCTTGATGCCTTTAAGCACTGAATGTCTGATGTTATCTTTTAAATAAAGGCATAATGCAAGAAAAACAAAATACAAATGTGCAGTTGTAAAGGAAGACTGTGCGACTTTGTGATCCAGTAGATATCGCCCTCGAGCACCAGCATGAATCCAAAACAAACTGTTGTTGTTGCACACATGAGTTATCAATTAGAACGCACCATAATTAAGCACCATTAAGGTCAAGCAGCGGACAAAATTGTTTGTGTCCTAGCAACCTAGTTAGCAGGCAAATGTTAGCACACTTTGGTAAGCTCGTAGCTTCCCATTGCACATAAACCTGACAGGGAATGATCTAAAAACGATTAGGTGACATCCACAAAAGCAGTGAGTAGTCAATGTTATTCTTCCTTTCTCTAGTCCATGACTAAAACAGCTTCATATGCAAGGCCGTCCCGTCCATGAAAACATGATGTAAACACGGCTCCAACAACAACACAGCTGGCGAGACTCGCACTTCTCCTTCAGTGTAGACAGTCATGACTCAGAGAAACATTTACAGATGCTAAACTTGATTTCTTCTGTGTTTATGTGTAAAATGTTGCACTTTCTTCCTTTAATGGATAGAGCGCTACCTTACTCGAGCCAACTAATTAGTCAAGGAGATTAAAACCTTGATAATCCTTGTGGATGCACCTCTACCTTAAAACCAGTTACAGTCTTAAACAGTTAACTGTTTCTCTCTAAAACACTACAGCCCCCAGTTACAAACATGACAAGAGAAACAAAGCACCATGCTTTTTTATTTCACTGCCTTCTTAATAAAAGATGAATTTGGTGTTCATTACAACGTTGATTTTAAAGTCAGGAAACTGATTTTTCCATTTTGATTTATTTTACTTATCATGTTTTAAGCAGCTCATTGTGCTCTGATACCAGAATTTTAAACTTTGATGTGATAATAAAAATAACAATATTGATACCTGTGTCAATACCACAAAAACAGTTTCTAGGTATTTTTACTGATACTGGTGATAATTAAAAAAAACAATGATCGTATTGCTTTAAACAAGTGGTCTCAAAAAGTATCAGACTGTTAAAAGTCTTTTCCACCTCGGTGCACGCTGTCTGACGTCCCTGTGACATTGTACTCATGTAGACCTTCAAAACATTCCCCTGTGCGTTACTGAGCTCTGCAGAGTTAGATCACTTTCTGAGTAAAACGTCTCTTGGAAATTGCACGAGTCTCGCAGTCAACACAACAGAATTAAACGCATACTGCACCTCCTCCTGTTAATTGCACAATCCTCTCTATCCTCTCAAATGTCTCTGCAGTAAATGTCAATACTTTAAGATAAAACACTTAACACAGGATCTGAGGTGTAAAAAAAAACAAGGATAAAAAGGCTCATCAAGTCAGGTCAAAGATAGCTTCGAGCAAAAAGCATTGTAGATAGATTGATAGATAGCGAGGTGGGGGGGGGTTGTTGAATCTATGAGCTGGCTGTTGCTGTTACAGGCGGCCTGTGATGTTCCAGATGGTGGCAGGTTTCCCTTCCAGCAGTCTGTCAGTGTTGGCTCTTTGCCACCTGTGAGTCAGGTAGGGCAAGTGAGGACAGCTTGGCAACAACACACTGCGATACACGAGTCCAGGAGATGTTGTGGGATTTGAGAGGGCAGGCCAGTCTCTGACCTGGTTCAGTGAGAATTAATTTCGGTATTGCCTTTACATCGCTTACATTAGAGTTCAACAAAATCAGCTAATGTGATGTGAAAGGGGTTACGAGGTCATTTCTGTTAGCTCTTTACGTCTTCTTTTTCAGCTTATCAATTATTACAGATTATTACAGATGAATTCCTTAAACAAGCGCTGCAGTGAATGTCATTTAAATGGATGCAGCTGTAATATCAGTACAAAACGTACACCATGTTTAATCAATTCAGTTACCGGAGACAGAGTCTGCGGCAAAGTGAAGTTGTGTGGTATCATGGGAGTTAAAAATATCTTTGCCCTGATGCATAGGTTCAACATCATTATTGGCCGATATTAGCCCTGTTGACAGACATTGGCACATTAGCAAATAATGTAGCATGAAGAATGTCAGTAGTCCATGTTTATTTGTTGTGCCAGATCAATTTAATGCTGGCGTCTACACCTAACTACTTATTTAGAGAAGAGGTTGTTAATCGGGGAGATTAAGTCACCTCGTGGAAAAACTCTGACTTGTTTTCATTAAAGCCTGACTGATATGGAATTTCTGGGTCCAATAAGGATATTGGTAAGAAAAAAAACGATAAGAATATATCAGGTGAGGAGTTGATCCCAGCTGTCTTTGGGCGAGACACCCTGGACTGTTCCCCAGTCGGTCCCAGGGCACTCATATATTTTGAATAAAATGTGTTGCTGCTTGGAAACATTCAGGATGATGAAAGTTCACTATAAACTAAATACATGATATGATACTACTGATTTTTAAAAACATGTTTTTGAGAGCTCTGAGAGTTATTTTAACTTGTTGAAAAGGAGGATCATATGTGACCTTTAAGTGTCTACTTTTGATCTTTGGTCTCTTCGTAGTTATAATGGTATCTTGTCAGCCTGTTTTGTGACGGGCATTTTGATCAATTAAAATCCATAGATTGACATACAACAGTGGGACATTTCTAATTGTTGAAATGTACTTCCATACATATGTACTGTTCATAAAAACCTACATGTTGTATTTGTTCTTAGCCTACCTATAGCCTTGTTTTGGGATTATTTTTGTGTCATTAATCTCGCCTATGATTTTGTTTTGTTTGCAGCTTTCTATTTTCCCACTCCCTTGTAAAACAAGTTTCAGACTTCAATGCGTAAAGAATCAATTCATGACATAATTATATCAACTTGTTCTTTTGTTCCAGGAAAAGGACATGTAAAGCACTTATTTTTTAATTCAACACAGAAATATTGTATCAGAAAATATTTTGATGACTTACAGACATAAAAATCACAGTCAGATGTTTGAACTCACTGAGAAGATTCCCTCGGGCCTGCAGCTGTTCTTTAAAAAGAACATTTCTAGCGTTGGGCGGGGGAGTGTGCCTCACAGCGAGAAGGTTCCTGGTTTTGAATCAGGAGACTCTCTGTGTGGAGATTGCATTTTCTCCCCGTGCTTGTGTAGGTTCTCTCCGGGTACTCCGGCTTCTTCCCAAGCTCGTTAGGTTAATTGTCGACTTTACATTCCCCGTGTGTGTGAATGTGAGTGTGGCTGGTCGTCTGTGTCCTGTGATTGACTGGCGAACAGTTCAGGGTGTACCCCACCTCTCGGCCAATGACAGCTGGGACCCACATCAGCCCCCAGGGACCCCGAACAGGTAAAAAAAAGCAGTATGGATAATAGAATGGATGAATATGATCGCCCCAACTCATAACACATCAAAACCCAGGACATACCATTATAATTTTCAGGGGAAGAGTCCATGAATATTTTTGATTGATTGATGAGAATGAAACTGAAGATAAAGACTTAAAGAACACAATATATCATTTCATTAATGTTGGATGAAAAATATTTTATTTCAAATTTGCCTTTTAATTGTTAAAAACAGTATTTACAGTTTTAACCAACAAGTCTACAGGTGTGTCCAGGTAGTGGCTTGTAGAGAATGTTTTTGCTTCAGTCATGGTGGTGCATGTCAGAGTGGTATAGAGAAGTGTCTGTCACAAAGCCTGCTTTCACCTGAACTAGTAAGCACAGGAAACATCCTGAAGATACCTCTGTGGAAGTGTTGTAAATGAGACGAGATGGGTTTTGGTGTTCTTCATTAATATGTCTCACTGACAACAGCTGATGACTGTGCAAACATCTGTTGATGACATTTGTTGACATTTTGCCTAACCACTAAGTCCAGTCATCGCTCCTCCTCACTTACCCTCTTGTAAAGGAGTACAGGAAAGGAAGTTTTTGACATTGGCACTTCCGACTTACCGGGTATTTAAGGATTATTCCCATCGGCAGTGTCAGGTCAGGACAAGTCAACAGATCTTGCGGAAATGTGTGGGAAGAACAGCCAATGTCTAAATTCTCCGAAATCATCCTCTCCCCACCCTCCACCCTCAACCCCCTAAAATATAAAAAAAAAAACACACTTGTTTACAATTGGCCTTCTCCTCTCCAATCCTTTGTGACTCCCCGGCTTCACCTTCACCTTGTATAACATCCCGATTTAATACTCTCCCAAACTGGGAGATAAGCTACAACAGCCAACTGTTACAGAAATATCAGGCCAACATCACAAACAAAAAACAATGTCATTACTGAAACAGGAAGTAATCCATAAAGCACGTGTTATCACCCAAAAAGAAGTTTGTTTTTTTCCCCCCTCCACTTCCGAGAAAAGACCTAATTCTTCTTCTCTACCTTAGAGGGAGCTCTGTACCCTCCCATCGCCCACTGACATCCGCCGGATGTGAGAGGAATATGGACTTCTTATTAAGTGATTGGAGCTCCAATATCTTGATATGTGAATCTGAAAGGTGCTTTCTCAAAGTGTGCTAATATTTAGAGTGTGGGTACTTATTTTTGCTCTTTAAATCAATCAGAAATTTAAGGCATATGCATGAGATAATGAGATTCATTATATATTACAGCGCTCCTTCACTTACCTGATGGATTTGTATCATAATGGAAAACATGGTTTAGTATTTCAAATTGTTTGTGTCGGTGAGGCCATTCCCAATAACAAAGCGTGACGATGACGTGTCGGAGTGTTATATTTAAACTGCAGTGTGCGAGAGGGACTGATGACTGCGTCAGTTTAACCTTAAGAGGAGCACAACACTTTGCATGTTGTGTACAGTGAAGGATTAGATACCTGTTTTTCTATCTCTTTTAGTTGCTCACATCATCTGGTCCTCCTGGTCTCCTGTCATGATGTCGGGTTCTTCTGATGTTCTTGTGATGTTTGGTTTGAAGTTGTGTGTCTGTTTAGTTCTCTTGTTGTCTTTTTGGTTTTCATTCTTTAGTGTTTAGGATTCTCTTCTTTGTCCTTCTGTTACATTTTCACTTGTCTATCACAGAGCTTTGTAATTCTGTTTTTTTAAAGGTGCTATATAAATAAAGTTATTATTATCATTATTATTCATTAAGACTTGGCAGGATGCATGCTAAGTGTCTATGTACGTAAGTGATGCTGCAGATGTCATCCTCTACATTTTGATAATGGACTCTTAGCAAACGTTTGTTTTCAAGTATCTGGCTCCCCCTGGTGGTCAACGCAATCTACTGCCAAAGTGGCTATTTGCTGGTAACATAATGTGTGTATTAAAGCAAGTAAAGGACAAGCTAATACTTCAAATGTTACAGCATTATGATGATTTTATTTGTCATAAAATATATAAATGTAAAACCAGCCTTATTGTTCCTGTTAGGAGGAAATGGACTGCAGCATGTTCTATTGATTATTGATTGGTGGCTTGGTTGGTAGAGTCGGTCGTCTCCTAACCGCAAGGTCTGGGTTCGATTCCTAGCTTGTGCAGCTACATGTCCATTGTATCCTTAGGGCGAGACACTTAACCCCAAGTTGCTCCCACTGCTTCCTCGGCGGCGTATGAATGTGTATGAATGGATTAGTTAATACTGATGGTCACTGTACACAGCAGCCTCTACCATCAGTGTGTGAATGGGTGTGAATGTGTAGGTGTGACATGCGGTGTAAAAGCGCTGAGAAGTTAGAAGACTAAAAAATAAATACACAAGCTCAAGTCCTTTTATCTGTAATCTTAATACAAAGGTATCACAGAGTCAGTTACAATGTGCCCTCCAGTCAAGTAAAGCCAATGGATGCATGGTTGAAAATATATTCAAATAATCTCTTTATTCATTCTATATAGTTGTACACCACTAAAGACAGTGATAGGAGCACACAACGGGCATGAACATTTGTCAGTTATATAGAGGAGGGAGGAAACTTTGCAGGTTTTGATCATAAAAATAAGAACATTTGTCGAAATCCTCTGGTTGCTGCGAGTACATCAAAAACAGGAGAAATAAGACGGTATGTGCCAGATTGACTTCTTTCACTTGCTATTGATGTTTTTATTCTGTACAGAGGGACAATTTTGTACAAAATTAATTCTAGATATATAACACTACATGAAACAAGGTAAATCATATATACAATATTAAATGAATCATATAGTACAGGTCACATACAAAAGGACACTTTAAGTTATCATGTTTTGGAAATAATATGTTAAAATTAAAAGGTCTGCAAGGATCCTGCAGAAAGAGAACAAGCCAGCGAATCATTTTTAAATCATCTCTTCTTATCGCGGACGACTTGTTGTTCAGCACTAAATGAAACCTCAAACATCTCTTGACGGAAACTCATAAAATCCATTAAACATCTCTCCCAGCAAGCAGTACTGTTTCATAATAAATGCAACGACCTCGACGACAGAAATCAGTCAGTTTGGTGAATGGCATTCCTCCAGGGGTAAAAGGTACATGTTTAACATGGTACTTCTAATTTACATTTTTTTTTTTGCATTCAAGCAAATACAGTATTAATACAGTTAACAAGCCAAGTCACAATGTATTTTATTTGTTTTATTTTCAGCATCTGGCATTTTTGTGGCCGTTTGATAACCAGTGTGTTTCAACGTTGGCCAATCGTGAAAGGCCAGAAAACAAAAGTCCAAAAAGAAATAACCTGACATGCAGGCTACGAACCTCCAGAGACAAGACAAAGAAATACGACACGTCAAATATGAAGAAACTAGAAGACCTCCTTTTAGTTGAAACAATGGTACTGACTGGAAGATATTTTCCTTCCTCAAACCAAACACCTGACAGGAGGCGCGGTAGCAACACAAACATGCTACACCTTTAGCCTAAAGGATTTTTGGTAGCTCTCATCAGGTCCTTGGTGTATTAATCATTTATTATTATTATTATTATTAACTACTAAGGTTACAAGCTCTTAAAGGTCACATATTCTCCTCCTTTTTTAACAAGTTTAAGTAAGTCTCAGAGCTCCTTAAAGCATTTCTTTGAAGTTTTCTTGTTCTAAATCCACTCTGATCCTGTATTTGATCATGTCTATAAACCCCTCTATTTCAGCCCTGCTCAGAAAAGGCTGTTTCTGTACCTTTAAATGTAAATGAGCTGTCTGACCACGCCCCTATTCAAGGGCTTTAATGGTTCAAGCTTTCTCGCTCCATGCCCTATTGTTTACGATGACAAGGCAGACTCAGAGGGCAGAACAAACACCTAGCTGTGGAAGTGTCACCCACCTGGGGGAGGGGTTACTGCCCTCTGTGATGTCACAAAGGTAAAATCTAAAAACGGCCTGTTTGAGCACACATTTTCTGAAAAGTGGAGCAGGCGTAAGACGGAGAGGATGGACTTTTCTCATAGTAGACAGACCATGTACACATAATTGTGTTTTCGAAAAACATATTCATTGTTTTTAGCATCATATGTGACCTTTATGTTTGATAATAAATTAATTTATATTTTTTTAATTAGGAGACTTTAAAATTAAATGTTTGCTAAAAGCCATCAGCAAGTGGCATTTGAAGCCATTAAGTAAAGTGTTTGCTATCTTCTTCCACATGATCTAGTTTGTGATTATATTTCCTTTATAAAGACAATCATTCCTATTCATTGGACAGTTTATATAAAATCCTACACCACTCTCTCTCTCGTCTTTTATATTCGGTTGTTTTTGTGCAACGGAAGGTTCTCCTTGCTACATCCAAGCATCAGCTAATGCTACTAAAGGTAGCAAAGACATGCAGCTTTCAATCATGTTCATCATAATCCACTGAACTGAACATCAGTTAGTACCATTGTTTGAACTGTATACACATCACTATGGTCTGGGTTGTCAAATATTGCCAATGAACATAGGGAAGCAAGCATATCAAAAGAGCGGCATATGGCACAAAAACAATAAAATGGAAAGTGTTGGATGTCCACAGGACAACGTCTTCTTTCCTCGCCATCTTTCCTGGACATTTGCAAGGCTGAGGACAGGCCTCAGTTTGGTCTGGCGTACTCTAAACTAAAATTTTTAAAAACCCTTAAACACCAGTGAAAAAACAAAGGCAAGTGTCCCTGTTAAAGTCACACGTAGAAACATGACACAAACAAACGCAAAGAACACAACGGTCTTGGCACTGACAAGATGTCCGTTAGTTTGAGCAACAACAAAAAAAAAAAAAAAAAAAAAAAACATACGACAGATTGACAGGAAAGTCTCGTCTTTCATCTTTCACCTTTCACCAACCGGTTCTGTTCTTGATCCCTTAAACAGAAAAGAAAACCAAGCAGAGACCGAGAGATGATCCTTAGACAGTGAGTCAGTCAGTTCCTATGTTTCCATGTCCAATCCATTGTGAACACGTTTCCAGGAAGGAATGAAGGAACCAGCTTTGTGACGCCCGTTTCTCCTAGGTTCCACATTTACAGTGAGTGCAGAGAGGGGGGGGGGGGGGGGGGTTGGGGGGCGGCTGGAGGGAGAAAAGAACGGAACTGATAGGGGGGATAACTAGAGAACACACTGAACGTGGCAAGGGCTAAGAGACACACAAACACACTCCCGCTCGTCTCCAAATAAAGACAAATAAAACCTGAGAAAGCAGAAATCAGAGGGACGGGGGGGGGGATTCAGGGCGTCTGCACTGGGGCAGCAGGAATGAAGGAGAGCCGAGGATTGTGGGTAAATTGATGTTGAGGAGGATGGATGGAGAGCCCAGCGTGGTTAACCAATAATTCTGGCAACTGGGCGGAGAGGATGTCCGTGTCTCTACTGAGGGTAAAAGGGGGGCAGTTGAACCAAAAGAGCCGGCAGGTAACAGGATAACTAGAGTCCATCGTGGGTGGTCAACATGTCTTCAGCTCTGCGGTGGGACTCCAAGGCTTTTGTGGTGTAGATATCCTGAGGCAACTCAGATTTGCGTCGCACCATAGGCCGCTCTTTCCGATGGTCATGCTGCAACTGAGAGGTAAAAGACGAGTTAGGGCTTAATAACGAGTTCTCGTGTCATCTCTTCCTGTTAGGATGCCAAATTACGGCTGCTCTGATATTATCACTGAGACGGAGCACAGCAGCTCCAGCAATATTCAGTTACATCAAAATCTAATTAACAGGAAAAAAACAAGACTTGAGTGAAAACACGGTGCACTGAGTCAACGACATACTTTAAATTAAATACACAACATTTAATATCCTGCACTGATTAAATGGAGCCCAAACGTGTGCAATTTTCAAAATAAAGACGTATCATGAGATAAAAATATACATAATATTGTTTTTCATGTCAAATATATATAATAAACACAGCCCTTAAAATGTAAATGTACCAGTAAATGATGCTATTTTTTTTACATGAATTATTCAAAAACTTCAAATAATAGCCTGTGCTTTTCTTTTATTCAGTCTATGAGATGACCCTGTCTTTATTTGGGACCGGCTCAGTACCAGCAGGCCTTTAATTAATTTAAAACCAAACTCATGCACAACAAAAATGGTAACGACTTGAACATTTTTAAATTTAACACCAGTAAGAATAATTTACACAATGAGGAGATGGCTAAAAATGTAATTATAAATCACTCATTTGATCTTTCTTTGACAGCATCTATGCCACCCTTCTGTACTCCCTTTTCTACATTTATTTTGGATCTGCAAACTAGCCCAACAATAAATGGAAATAAGCCTCTAAACATGACCGTAACACCAGGAGAGTCAAAGGGACTGGTTCTTAAATTGGAATGGCTTTTATTTGAAGTTTTACGGTAATATTTCACAGTCGTATGGAGGGACTAAAATGTCCTTTTTGAACGTAACACTCAACTTTGGGACATCATGGTTAATGGTTAAAACTACTGTTGTCATGACTACAGTGATGCCAACATCAATAAACCTGCAAAAGTGTCATCCCCCCCGTGTTCGGTGGAGATATACATTATAGAGGTAATCAAAACTATTTGTTAATTCATGTGTGTTGTATTTAGGGCTGTGAAGGAATTTCCACTGCGGTGATAAAGGCTGGTTCAATATCGCACCACCCCTTTTTAATTTATTTAGCAAATTTGTTCGTGAATCAGGGGTCAGAAACGTGCCTGCCAGCACACTGCTCCATGCTGTGAATAGTTGGTGTTTATCACTGAATGTCACGGCGTTGTAGAAAATAATAAAATAAGTAAAAGTCACAATCCAAACAAGCTTGTGGGACAGATACGACCTCAAATTAGATCGTTTTTTATTATGTGTTGTATTATTTATTTCATGATAGCTTATTTATCTGTATTATTAACACGTTAAGGCTCCATACTTCTAAGAAAACATGCAGGGCTGAGTAAAGAAGCTCTTGATTCCATTGTTTAGTCCATGTGGTTCATTACAACAACTTCAAAAACAGACATTAAACATGACTTTTAAAGATGATTTAACAGAAAAAGTAAACAATCATTATTCATTTAGCTCAGACTAGCTTAGAGAAAATAAACTTTTATAATTCAGAGGACTTTGATTAAACAGAAAAGATAAACAGAGACCGAGAGAAAGGCAGGTTTACCTGAGTCGCGCCCTCCTCAACTGTCTTTTTTAACCTCTGAACATCTTCTATCAAAGGGATATCCGTCTCCATTGCTACAGGACTATTGAGGTCAGAGGAATCAACATACATAGAGAACTATGTTGAAAACAAAGGGAAACAAAAAAACAAGAACACAAAAGGATGGAGAAAAGACTTTCAGTCGCATGCAAATTAGAAGGAATCAGGCTCTGAACTGATGAAGAGGAGCAACTCATAACTAGTCAACATGCATTAGATGTGGTGTGTGGGAATCTAAATGAAAGAGGATTTCTTTACTGATGTTTTAGATTTTAAAGCAATTTGTTTGTCAAATTACGTTAAAGATGGACGCCTCGTGAGAGACCCTAAATAGAAATCATTTAGAAACTGGGAGTGGTTAGTTTGCGCGGTCCATGCACAGAGGCTGAAGTCCTCGAGGCGGTCGGCACGGGTTCAAAACCGACCTGTGGCTCCTTTCATTCCTCTCAAAAACAAAAACAACAGAGCGCCGCCAGCCTGGCAGTCAGTGCTCCACGTACAGAGGCTTCAGTCCTCCTCTCTCTCCCTGACTCTATCCACTGTCCCATCTCTCCAATAAAGGCTCAAAAAGCCCCAAAACAAATCTTTAAAATCTCAATAATTCATGGCACATTGTGTCACTTCATTACATAATAAAATAATGGGGGTTTCTACACTGACAGGAATAAATAAAGAAACGGTCTTTTTCTTCTGGCTGAGATGAAAATAGATCACTAACGTCTGCACTGTAAACACTGTGTGTTTGACTTGAAGCTTAGCTCAGCACTAAAGCTGGAAACAGGAGGGGGGGGGGGGGGGGCTAGCATAGCCACATCCAACAGTTACATATTAGCCGCACCTTAAAAACATAAAAACAACAGCTGGGTTTTACAGGGGTTTCTACGTCTAAGTATCAATCAACAGGGTCGCAGTCACTTCCTGGATTCTCCTCCTGGTTGCTGGGCAACCGTACAGGGAGTCCATAAAGCTACTGTTATGAGCCAAGAAACAGAATTTTACGAGTGTAATGATAGAGACAGGCAAACCGTTTTTCATATTTTTGTGCTAATGCTAAGCTAACCAACTGCGTAGCTTTATGTTAATCAAATAGATATAAGTATCAAGCTCGAGTAGTGACACAATACCCGAGACCAGAATGCTCCGAGATCGAGACAAGACCAAGACATTTAGAGCTCTTGAGGCAAGACCAAGACCATAAATAGTATTGAAAAATCATCATCTTGTGTTCAGTGGGCGTGTCACTCACTTAGACTTAAACACCAGGAAGGTTACGGCCGTAACCAGGGGATAATAATCAGAGTTATTTGTTCTTGTAGAAAGATGCATTTTCCTTCTAATCACAGTAATGACTTGGAGAAATAGCCTATCAGAGGTGGTCTTGATTTAAAATCCAGAGTCAGCCCAGCCTGAGACTGAGACAAGACCCAGTAAAAATACTTTTGATTCCAAGATGAGACTGAGAAAATAAAAAATTGGTCTCGAGTCGAGGACCGATTTAGAGTAGTACAACACTACAACAAAGAGTCAGCACATGTCCATGGTGTTTCTCTAACACTCAACTCTGACGTCATATTGTGTAACAGTTGATGCCAAAATCCGTTTAAAGGAGAGAATCTAAAAGTAGGATCATAAAGTTACTCATGAAACGTCTCTCTGACAAAGAACTTGATTCATTAAGAGAAGTCCGACTCGAACCACACACACCACAACTAAGCACATTGTTAGAGCAGAGCCACTCATCAAGATCTTTCCATCTTTAGCAGCAGTGTAATTTGGAAAAGAAAAAACAACAACACAATAACTACTAAATGAGAGCATGAACAAAGAGTCTAAGCAAACTTAACTTAGGATAAGATGAAAAAAAGGAAACTACAATTCAATGAGCAAAAGTGAAGGCATTCCATTTCTAAAGTATTAGCTACAGACACACTCACACTTCAGTTATGAGGGGGGGGAAAAGCATGCATCTTTACAATAACACAATCACTGCTCACCTGTGGATTTGACTTGGCAAGGTTCTCGATTTTGATCCAAGCCTCTTCACGTTCTTTTGACTTTGCCTTCTCTCTGTCAGGACAAAACACCAAAACTCCACGTCATTAATCTGCATCACTGCACGGACAAATGTGAAACAGCGGACAGTTAACAAGCTGCGATGAAGGGGCTGATTGCAATAATAAACTTCAGACATCATTAAAGGAAAAAATTAATTTGAATAGTGGGAGAAAAGTCTGAGGCGCTCACTTGTTTTTCTCCGCCCTGAACTGCTGTGTGCAATCATCAAAGAGCTTCTGATTCATCTCCATGAAGAGCTTCAGAGCGTTGTAGATGAGGCCGTGGATGGTCCTGTTAACACACACACACACACAGCAGACATTTATGAATCAAATCATACCAACAGGAAAGGCCTTTACTTCAAAGCCAATGTTTCCCCTCTGAACTACCAACTCACATGGAGGACACTGAAGAGGAGATTTTATTTTATGTTTAATGTTAAAGGAAGGATGTGCAACTTTTTGATCCAGTAGATGTCACCCTTGAGCACCAGCATGAAACCAAAACAAACTGCTGTTTGGCCACACATGCCTGTGGCCTTCATTGTTGTGTTAGCATGCTAATGTTAGCACACTTTGGTTAACTCATAGCTCCATATTGCACATACATTGATAAGGAATGGCCGTGATCTAAAGACACTTACAACATCCAAATAAGCAGTGAGTAGACTATGTCATTCTTCTTTTCTCTAGTCCTCGACTAAAACAGCTTTTATACACAAGGCTGTCCCGTCCATGTAAACATGATGTAAACACAGCTCTGACAACAACACAGCTGGCGGAACTCGGACTTCCTTTGCACAATCTTCCTTTAAGAAGCTTGGTTTTATAGTACAGTAGGATATAAAAGATTGACATCAGTCTATATATTCGTTTTTTTGAGAAACTTTGAATATCACATGGATTTGGAGAGAGTAATTTCAAGGCTGTTTTTGGTATTTTTGAGGCTAATGTCAACACGACCTCGGAGGTGCAGGCCTCTTCTGGATGTCCTCCATTGTTGCCCTTTTTTTGCTGTGTCGAATTCTTAATCTATGTTGAATTTATTGGTGGGCTACAGTGTGTCACACTGCTATGATATCACACCAATACCTGTGGAAACACAAGGGGGGGTCAGGGTTTACCAATCCAAACTGTACTGAAAAACCAACCTGGACTGCATGCTGGAAATGTGACTTAATGAACCCTCCTGAATCCCCCCTCGGGATCAATAAAGCATTTATCTATACTGAAATCGGCAGAAACACTACAGAGCATGTTGAAAGTCTCCAACTCAAGAGATCCATTCAAGTCTAAATGAAGCGAACAAAAGGCATGCATCTAAAGGTGAACATCCATTTATAGATTCTTCATGATGGAGTATGACTGAACACGAGAGTTTGGCTGTACACGAGAGTACATTCTGTGACCACACTCAGGTCTCACACACTTGTAAGTACTGCGAGTTATTGTGTCGGGCTGGTGTGACATGCAGTGTGACGTACAGAGCGTATCCGGACATCACAACAGCCTGCGTGTAGAAGACTACGTTTGAGGGTCTTACTTGTTCCAGTGGGTCTTAGAGTTGCGGTACAGAGCAGGGAACATGATAGGCAGAATCTTGGCTGCGTTGTCACTGATCAGACTCATGATGTACTCGTTGTTCCAGTAGTACAAGGCTCTCTCCGCCACCTGTTGAAAATACAAAAAAAAAAAAAAAAAAAAGAGTCAGACATGCACGGAAAAAAAAGAAAAGCTATCTGGAGTTATGAAGTTCAGATTGTGGTCGCCCTTCGGTTACCTGGAAGTGCGGGCTGGACACACATTTGGCCAACTGTCTGAAAAGAGGCTCCTGTACTTTGACAAACTCAGAGGGCTCGATCACGTCCAGGATCTCCTCCAGCTCGTTGAGGAACATCACTTCCTTGGGACTGTGAGTCTTTGGCCAGTACTTTAGAAGAGCCATTACCACCTGAGGGGGGAAAAAAGATGGAGGCCATGTTTACAGAAGCTAACAAGGAGGGTAAAGGAGCTTTGGAGGTTCAAAGAAATTATCATTCAAAGAAACTTCCAGGAATGTAATGAACTATAATGAACAGTTTTACAAAACAAACCTCAGCTTTAAATTTTTACAATAGATTTAAACAAATTCAGCGACAGTATAAAAGCATATAATATGAGGGTTATTTGACATACCGGCTCGGTTAGAGTGCTGTCCTTTTCTAAAAACTGCACCACACAGTAGGCCAGCTGCAAAACACATAAACAAATACAACCATTAAACTGTCAGAAGTATTTCAATTTACGCACAAGCAAAGTATAGGAGGGGGGACTCGAGACGCCTCGGGGACTGACTGACTGACTGGAACTTGTAAAGCCACTTTTCTACATCACCTGCAGAATGACCTGCTGCTCTCCCGTTAAAGCAGAGGTGTGTGCTAATAACAGGTTTGAACGAGAACATTTAAATACACACATTTCTCCTTTTTCTTGCACAGTAAAAGTAACATTAAGCTACTTCATTTTGTGTCGGACAGACGTACCTGTGGATGGTAGACACTGAGTGATTTGACTTTGTGCAGAGGCAATAAAACCTTCAACAGGAAAATCTTGTGCTCTTCTTTGAGTGGTAAGGCAAATCCATTGATTATGCTGAAAGATAAAAACGGATGTACAATGAGAGCAGCTGAAACAGTGGCGTGCAGGGATTGAATCATGCTTTAGCACAACGTTGCCTAGTGTGAGTGCACCCTTAAAGTGAAATGAGACATTCAAAGATGCAGCAGAGTGTTTTTCTCAAACTGTGACTGGGAGACACTGTGGATAAACCTCCGCAGTGTGTCTAAAGAGACAAAATATCATACGATCAAACGCTTTAAAAAAAAGAATGAATGCATTCAATTCAGACCTTAATTATTCATGATTCACTAGTTAATGCTGACAGCCATAGTTCAGATGGATTGTCATGGATTGCTGCTTTGTGTATCCAGGGTTCGGCCCACTTTCATGAAAGAGTTGAACGTACAACAAATTTGAGCAAACGTCCATACCTTCCAAGTATTTCCAGTAGTTCTGCTATACCATTATGGTGCTCTGTCTCATAGATAAACCTGCAAGAACAAACAGGGACGTGTTTCAGCATCAACGGTCATGGCTTGTATAAACTGAATTACAAATGATTCATCTATGGACCATCCGTCTCCAAAAAGACTGCACTGACCTATAGAAAATGTTATTAATCTGTTTTCTGATGTATGCTCGGAGCCCAAGGAACTTTCCATAGATCCTGTGGAGGGTGGTTTTTAGGAAGTCTCTCTCTCTGGGATCTTCACTGTCAAATAGATCTAGGAGCTGCGGGAAAGAGAGGAGAAATGACAGTCAGCTCCATCATGTCAGTTCAGTATGCAATCATATGGGTTTGAAAATAGGGTTTTTTCTTTTTCCTACCTGCATAACAAATTTCTGGTCGATGTATTTCTTCGCTATGTTGGGCTGAAAGTCGGGCGATTCTAAAAACCTAAGGAAAAATTCGTAGACGAGCTGCAAGAAACACAAGAAAACAGCAGTGAGTAACATAACTTTAAACGGCTTTTTTTTGCTCCTAATATTGTCCATTATTCTTCGTCCAAAAAAACTTCAGAAACAAAGAGAAGTGAGGGCTACACCTTGGAATAAACGTCTTTGTGCGGCTGTGCATGGGTTACTACTGAGCTCTTTGTCACCATGCATCATCCTAAATTTGAGAATTTCCCCAACAACCACACATCTAAATCAAGTCTAATCTTCTTCCACAGTGACTTGGATGTTTTCTAGAGAATGGGATGTTTTATCCATTTGCAGATGACTCAATGATTTAAAGTTCAACCTGGAGGTGTGGCCATGCAGCTTCAAGCGTGGGCTCATCCTCCTCTGGATCAAACTCCGCTCCAGTGGGGTTGGACGATGGAGGCAATGTCCTGAACATGTTCACTGCAAACTGCAAGAAGACAGAAGAAAATTATACCATGAATGTTTATTCCACCAGCGGGAAGTGCGTTCAGTTAACTTCCTTCTTTTGTTTTGATAACCCCAGAGTCATAGTTCATGTTGTGACCACACAAATGCCAAAAGCTCTACCCAGATCTGGTTACAGGTTGGGAAAAACACACAGTTGGTACTTGACTTCCTGTTGGAAGTTTACATTCACAACATGTGGTTAAAACAACAATGGAGCCCGTTTAGTGTACTGAATCTTGATCATCTTCAACACTCCCAATTATTACACCATTTTCATACATTTCCATTTGAACTTAAAACAGAGCCATCAATGCAAACACAGTCAAAGCAGTTAAAGCAAAGCATGTGTGTGATAAAGTCCTTAAAGCACAGCTTCCTCTGGGACACGTTTTCACAGTTGGAAGCACATGAAGTGTGTTTAATGGTTGATTATAAACCGTTCAGCCGCTTGCTCATGTGTTCAAAGATCAGCTATAAGGAGTGGCAGTAGCTCATTCTGAAGGGACTTGGGTTGGGAACTGGAGGGTCACCAATTCAGGTCCTCGTGTTGACAAAATCTGGAAATTGGTCTGGTAGCTGGAGAGGTGCCAGTTCAGTTCCTGAATACTGCCGAGGTGTCCTTAAGCAAGGCATCAAACCTCCCCCAATCAGCCCAGAGCGCTCACTCAGGGCAGCCCCCTCCCTCTGACATCTCCATAAATGCATGTCTATAGGATCCTATATAGGATATACTTGCATGTGTGTGTAACATGTCTCAATAACAGTGTAAAATTGAATTTCCCCTTGCAGGATTAATAAAGTAAATCTTCTTCATGATGTTTTTCCCAATGTTCTGTCAATTCTTGGTTTAAAAAACTAATAACTACTTGAAAAAACATGATGTTTGATATTAGTCTCTTTGTAACATCTCTCAACTGTTGTGTCTGAGGTATTCCAAAATAACTTTTCTTTTTGAGGTTAATGTTAACTTTGTCCTTGCAACTGGCCTCCAAGGGTTTGGTCCACAATAATCCAAGTGTGCTGTGTTTCTGGTCTCTCTCGCAGTGTCAACTGACTCCCCTGTGGGCTTTCTTTTCCCTGCTAGGCAGATCATGGGACAGTGCAGGTGGCCTACTAAAACACTGGGAGCCTTGTTTGAAAAGACAGGCTACAAGGTGGAAGGATTGTCTGTGCTGTGCTGCGCTTCAGCCCTGGACATGCTGTGAAAACGACTTTGAAATAACTCCACAATGGGACCTTTAATAGGCAACGTCATGAGTGAGATTACAGCTATTCTTCTGATGGCTTTGATGATGAAGAGAGAGGAGTTTTGTTTAGGAGGTGGAGGGAGACTTTGCTGTTTAAATCATGTTTATAGCTTTATTTTTGTATGTGTGAACACTACCTATGTGATAAGATGGTGAATTTATTGTCATGACAACTTCCTTTTGGTTCTCTGTTGATACATTTTACTTGTAAATCCTCTACTTCAAACAACTCGCTGTCACTTCTGCTGAAAATGAAATATTTATTACATCCCTTTTCCAGTAAAGTGACTAATTTGTAACACCCAAGCTTCATTTAGAGATTTTTATTTGAGTCAGTTGGCAGGGTGTATAATAATTCTAAATCCTTATTTAATAAGCAGTAGATCAGTCTGTAGGGACTTGGGTTGGGAACCGGAGGACCGCTGGTTGAAGTCCCAGTGTGGACCAAATCTCAAAATTGGTCTGATAGCTGGAGAGGTGCCAGTTCACTTCCTGAGCACCACCAGCGCTCGCTGTGGGCAGCCAGTTGTGTGCTTTTCCCCTCTATTCTTTACCAATTATTTAAAGGAGAGAGGATGCTTACTGACTGAACAATCAATTTAAAAAAACAGGTGACTGAATAGATTGTTTGAAATTCACACCTGAAGACAACCAGCTCCATCGCCCCTAGAAAAATAATGTCCCATTAAAAATCCAAATGATAAACATCAGCCCTTGTTTTATTTCACCAAACTTCCCCACCTTCAGCTTTAACCACCTCACACGTCTACTGACCATGTGCACCACCTCCGGGTAGATGGGCTCTGTGATGACATTCCTGTTGTGGGTGATGTACTCCACCATCTCGCTCAGCGCCGCCCGCTTCACTTCCTTCCATTTCAGGTCGCTCAGCGGGTCGGACAGGAAGTCGAAAAGGACACAGCACTGTCGTAGCTTCTGGATGAAGAGCTTCTCCTGCTCTGCCGGGGCCACATCTGAGGAGACAAATTGGAGTGAAGTGAAATAGGGTGAAGCAAAAAGCGGGGATGGATTAGAGCAGTTCAGAATATAGGACAATGGAGCCATGTCAAAGGGTGAGGACTGTCAGTTAAAACAGCGATGACATACACGAAGGAATCGGAGGCAGCAAGAGAGTAATGAAAACTGGCAAATGAGTCATGAAGACTAAAGTGCATTGAGAGGTATGCTAAAACGGTCGAAGCCCAGATTAATGTGAAGGGTTAAAAGGCAAGAAAGAGAAGGAGACGAGGATGAAGGATTTGGGAAGTAGGTTAACGGTCACAGTTTAGCCATTTGACACTCACGCTGAGAGAGAGAAAAAAAAAAATTAATAAAGGAAACCCAGCTATTTAAGTCTGTCATCTTATTTGTCCACGGCGGTTTGAGGAGTTCCTGTTTCGCTTCATTTCCACCGAAGCACTCAAGAAGAGCACGGGCTTGTAAACAAACAATCTCTGCCAGAGTCAACGCTTCACACATGACACCACAGAGAGGAAACAACCATTTGGGGCGACTCTAAAATTCCTACCTGCTGATGTGGTAAAACAACACATAGCGACACCATAATTATGTCGTTATGGAACACAAACTGTGTTGTAGCTTGTTTTTCTCTCTTTTATACCGTTTGGTTTTTTATGATCGATATGCCACATTTGATGAAAACGAACAAATCTGACTCGGCAACCAAAATAACTCCTCTTATGGAACAATTCATATCAGAATAGATTCTGCATAAAAGCATTAAACTGTCCAAAACGTGGTTACACCCTTTAAGTTAGACGATGAGATAAACGCCACGCTGAACCTGTACTTGAATTATGAAGTAATACACGGCAGCCATTTAGCTTAGCTTAGCATAAGGCCAGAATTAGAGGGAACAGCTAACTTACTATTTTTTAAAGGAAAACTCTTTCTACAAACACCTGTCAATAATAAAAATAACAACAAAATGTTGTCGATCTTGTCACAATTTCAAGCCAAGTTAGCCTATAGCCCCAAGCTAAGCTAACTGGCACATGGCTGAGCCTTACATTTACTCGACTTACATCCAAATTGGCACATTTGAAAAATTTTCAAAACACTGCTTAAAGACCTGTTTACTATGAAGTAGAGACCGACTGATAAATCTGCCTGCCGATAATATCGCCCGATATTTGCATAACCAGCTACTATCGGTATTGGCAAATTTTATTGCAGATATGCAACGATATCACTAGATTTGTTCACCAGTCAAAAAGCATTTCATTTGAGTTTCATTATATTGCACTAGCAGTTCTCTTTTACCAGCAGAGGGCGCTATATGGATTACATCAAGCATTATCACTCTCCACAATGTAAAGCAGTGATGCTCGTACATGCGCAGTTTCTTTCCAGTTGAGCTTCCATCTTATCTTCATTATACATCTTTTCTACAAGTGTTTGATGACTGCATTTAAGGGTTCAACACAACAAATGTGTATATCTATCTCTACAGATCGAAGATTGAAACAAGAAAGATATCGGCAATATATCGGTATCAGATATCGGCATCAGTCCCAAAAGTCGCATATCGGTCGGGTCCTACTATCAAGTGATTTCAACCTGCTGAACTCTGGAGCCATGTACCAACATTACCAACATTGTTCCATCAACACATAATCAAGAGTAAATAAAGTTATCTTAAAAAAATATCAGATTGGTTAAAGACTGTTCTCTCATTTCTATCCGGACTGCCACATGTACGTTTGTCACAGCATGATCCCAACTGCAGCTGTAGTAAAATAGGCAACTGTATAACGTCAACATGCTCGAGCCATAAACTCAGGTGTGCCAACAGAAGCAGCTGCATGCGACATTGATAAGAGGCGTGTCAAATCAAACTGCTCTCATCTGGTTTATAGTGATTTAAAATGCACAATAAAAAAAGCAGACTTAAAAGCTGTAAGTTTGCCAGTCTGGTATTTATACTTCTATCGTAGTACAGTAAATCTCTTCCTAAACACATCGTGTGGTGCCTACAGTTTTAAGTCAGGATTTTCTGCGTTTCCACAAATTGCACATTACCTCTGATAAAAACACACGTACTCAAATTGAATTCCAGTTTTGTAAAAAAATTTAAGAGATACAAGGACATCGTTTCAGAGGTAGTGCAGGCGAGGACATCCATCCAATGTTCATATAAATGCATAATGAAATGTAGAAAGCACATACAGTGTTGTGGAACCTTGATAAAACCAGCGTTTTCTATATAGTTACTCATCAGTTAAGGGTGTGGTGTTAACAAAGGGCAGGCGCTGAGACTCGGAGGCTGTCTGCACATAAGGATGTGGACGCCATCGGGTGATTCAGATCCATGGCACAAGTATACATCAAAGGGAAACAAAAGAGATGAATCGCCTTCCTCTAATATTGCTTTACTGTAACCTTTAGGCTGTACTCTTCCAATTACTGAGATAAGAGAAATGGTGGTTAATGAAGAAAGCGCAGGGTTCAAATCAGGAAAGAAAGAGTTTGAATTAACCGACCGAGACTTGAAGAGAACTGGAGGTTATATCGAATGTAGAAATGTATCTAAAACGACTTTATTATTAGTGTGATTCTCTTTATTCTGTACATAATCAGCAAACTAGAACGCAAGGATTTCTCAGATTCAGCCATGAATGTGAAAATGAAAAAAAAAGCAGTGACAGGAATGTCATGGAGACACTTGAAGGAGGCAAACTGAATCTATCCTCCGATGCAAAGAATGTACAGAGTCACAAAGGCCAGAGAAGGGCACACATGCACGCAAGCATGCACACACCCTCGCACACACACATACACACACACACTTGACAGTCTTGCAAACAGGCAGATTCTAGGTAAGAGGAGAGTGATCCTGTTCAGACATTATGGAGACTTGGCTCACACACACAGACAGACAGTCACACACTAACACACTTCTGCAGCGTCAGTTTCAACTTTTTGCCAATTTGTCTTGATGACAGTGAGTTGAGAATTCCAGGGGACAGAGGGTAAGTGTGTAAGCGGCCATTATCGGCCATTTACAAGAAGCTCTGACAGCCAAAAGCATTGTGACTGTCACATATTGCAATGAGGAAACGGCTTTGGTTTAAGAGAACAAATACGAAAGTAGGCTCATGAGCTAAACTGTTTCTATTATTTTACAACTCCACGGTCTGTTTAGAAGACTTTCAGTCCAAAGTGACGCACATCAGAACGAAAGTGCAACTCAAGCAAAGATCTAGAGAGGAGGAAACGACGTCACTGCCAACAAACAGCTTAATGTCCAATCAGAAATACAGTATGTGCTGACAGGCAAAGCACAGGATGTAAAGAGAAAAAAAAGGCTTTATTTTCTCTTCCTATTTCAGATGTCTTTGTAGAGTTTCAATAGAACCGTTTTCATACACCAAATTTTCCTCACACTTCTCTTTTTCTGCTGCCATCTTGCTAGCTTAACTCACTGTCACCAGCACCTTTCATTCAATCCAATCTGAGGGAAGCTAACCGCTAGCTTGAGCTTTCATCTGGTTGGCATGATGGTGTAAATTCACGGCCTCCTGTTCGCCCTGAGAACAACAATTCCACAATACCTGTTGTTTGCAACATGAAACCTGCTGAATTTAAAGTAAATAAAGCAAGCCTTTTTTTCCCCCACCAATTCATCTGAGGGTAGCCGTCAGCTAGCGTGAGCTTCATCTGACTGACTCCTACTGGTGTGAAAGTCATGGCCATGATACCCATCAAACCAATGGGTCAAATTTGCTCAAGCTGAGGAAGAAAGAATTCATGTTTTACTTTCTGCATATGGAGTGTTTCATGCATTAGCACTTATTGGGGCGGTGGTGGATGAGTTAGTAGAGTCGGTATCTCAACCTGAGTCGGGGATTCGATCTCCGGTTCCTGCAGCCACATAAAGCTAATTTGCAAAACTTGTCCCTAGCATAGACATTGAAATAACTGACATTTGTTCTGTACGGCTGCATTGTCAGGTCGGGAGGTAAAGTCAAAGTTAAATCCTTAATATGTTTGCATTTCTTATTTTCATTTTACTTTATGAAAAGGCCATGCAGATTTGTTTTTAAAAAAGGGCCTGATTGGGTAGAAAAGTGTATATTAAAGATAAAGTAGAGGGTCCATGCTGGACATTTTTATTATTTCTAAGTACCGTCATTGTGTAGCTAATAGAATGGAACACTGCACGTGTCAGTATGAGCCCTTTAAAGTCATGAGGTGCTCCAGATAAACTCCCCAGAGGAAACTTGAACAACAGTAAAAAACTTCACTAAGCGTTACCAGCTCTCTCTCTCTCCTTGGCATAAGCTTTGTGCTGTTAACAAAGTTTGTAATCTGTGCTGGTTGCACGGGGACGTGAAGCCGGCCTGGAATGTGTTGCCATGCCTCGCACCCTGACTGTGTCAGACTTTCGCTGCTCCTATTACATAAGTCCGTCTGCCTGTGTTATAAAGTTTCTGTACACTCCGAAAATACCCAGCAGCTTGTTGTGTAACAGATAAAGGCCCTCTGTTGTGGTCCTTAAAAAAAAAAAAAAAAATGATGTTAACCACAATGTGACCTCTATTAATGTAGCCAACAGAAGCCTTAGGAGGGGAGGAAGAAAACACAAGTACCGTGTCTTGAGGAGAACAGAGAAAAGATTTATCTTAATGTCCCCCGTGTTCAAAACATAGATAACAAATGATTAGAAGTGAAATGTCATCGGAGCTACAGTTTCTATGTTTTCTCTTGAGATGGCTTGAATGAACAGCCAGTATTCTGCACTTACTTTGCTGTATCGGCAGAATATTATGATCAATGTAAACATTGACTGATTCCTATTTATAGAGACGTACGGGGACGGTGCGTCACCGCTCTGAAAGCGCCTCATCAACTCTGTTTTGGCCACATTCATTCATTCATTGAAGAGCAGTGAACAGCTGAGAGACCGAGGAGAATTAATGGATCAAACCCATGTGATGTTGGGGGGGGGGGGGGGGATTAAAGGTATGCATCATCACAACACTTGAGACACATTCATGGCAGCAATTTCAAGACTCCCTCGTGACTAATAATGGTGAAGAGTGCTTCGCAAGGGCTCGATGGTAAGGTTCAGTCGTGCATCTTAATGTGAAAACATGGAATATTAAAGATTCAGAGACGCTCTACAAGCATCTCTGGTGAGACATGTTCCATCTCCTGCAATTCTGATAACACAAACAGGGACTTGGAGGGCGGTTTCACATTAGGCATGACTGTTTCGCACCGTGCCCGAGTACGATTGCCCCCCCCCCGCTGGTCTGCGTTCACATTAGTAACAACAATGTTCCGTACCCGAGTACTTTTGCATATGTAGACATTCCGATACAGCGGGTGGCAGTATGCACATAGTTCAGTTTGTAAACCTGCCTAAAAAGAAGAAGCAGCAACTATAGCAACTCCAACAGTGACCCGCTTCCTACTTCCACATCTACAAGGGGACGAAACAGACCCCGTGCTGTGCGGCTACAACGGTTTTTTAAGCCACAAGCAGGAGTAGTTTAGAATACTTCATATAGCGGTCCACTTCCTTGTCGGAGCATGGTTGTTCACATTTCCTTGGAGCGTACTCGAGTACACATGAATCCTGACCAAGACCACCTCTTCAAAGCAGAGTCGGGCACACTTGATCAAATGAACCCGGACTTTTGGGGTCAAGCGTACTCAGATCCGGGGGCCAGGGTCACTAATGTGAAACCACACAGAGGAAATGTCTGTGTCTGTTACCCTCAACCTGGTTTTAAAAAAAAAACAACTGTAGTAGAGTTGTTCAGATATCGACCCCAGGATTGTCCTCTAGTAGGTACAGTAAGCAAGTTTTTTAAGTCGATGTATGGATATTTTTAGCACACTAGTCTGGGAGGCGTATCAGCAAAAACTCAAGTACAGGGATCAGATTCAATAAGGGGGAGGAAGACAAAATACCTGAACAACAGTATCCTATATATGAGGGCTCGACCGATACGGGATTTTTGAGGCCGATACCGTTAAATCAGATCCCTATATATCGCCCGATATCTTTCTTAGATCTATGTTCGATCTGTAGAGACAGATATGTTCATTTATTGTGTTGATCCCTCAAATGCAGTAATCAAAAACTTGTAGAAAACATATACAGTCACTGGATATGCTAATATCAGTCGATACTATCGGCTGGCGGATGAATCGGTCGGGCTCTGCTATATATACACATATCAAGGTGTATCTGTTTGTGTCCATATAGACATGTACACATCGGTGTGGTTTAGCAGTAGTTTCACTTCCCCTAACAAACACAATAACTCGTGTAAAAAAAGGGGAAGTGAAGGCACGCTACAGATGTCACTTATACACTCGACTGAGACGCAGTTTAAAAACACTCTGGATACGAGGCACTCGGTCTGAACCGGGTTAGGCTGACCAACAAAAAAAAAAAAAAAAATGCACAAAAGAGAGGAAAGAGAAAAGAGGCAAGAGAGTCTGATTGTTCCCCATCACTGAGTTGTCATTCAAGGCAGTCTCCTCTGTGGCTCAATAGAGTGTGATCAATAATCGCCCGAGGCTTCATCTAACGCTGGGCTGCACCCGGGTACAGTGGTAACAGGCTGGGCCTTTCAAACATGACTGAGTACATTGTACACACATTAAGAGGCCGGGGCCTGGTGTGCTGTAGTCCTAAAAACATTAGCTACTGTGCTCTTGACATTAGCACAGTCACATTGACAGCAGCGCTTTGTTGACATGTTTAGTTTCTTGGGATTTGTTACCGAGAGGAACACCTCGAGGTACCTTAGCAATGCCGCTAACAGGAGGATAAAGGGTGGAGGGGCTGAAGACAGGGGGGGCTTGCTGCAGAGCTGTGGCTGCCTACAGCCTACACACTATGACCAATGTGAGCCCAGATCAACTGGAGTGTGACAAAAAAAAAAAAAAAAAAACGCTCGGCTTTGGTTGAAGAAGCCAGGAGGAGCTGAGAACGTTTGATCCCTCTTTGGCTTTTTCCTCAAAGAGATTCACTTGATAAACGGTCCAGATAATGTGGGAAATGCAGGAATACAATCAAACACATGAAAACTAAGGAGAAGACCCTTCCCTAGGCTATGACCTCACTTCCTTTGACATCACTAGCTCGGCGGGGGGATGGGCAGAGAGAGAGCAGCTAGCTAGTAAAACCAGATTTTTATGTAGCTCCCGTGTCTCACAGTAACCCACACAAGCCATATGAACAACAATAACCCTGCTCCCCTCTCCAACACTGAAGAGCTGCTGTGCCAAAGCACACAGGAACAAAGATGGTATCTCAAACATCTGAATGCTGACTAACCAAGCAGTAACCAGTGGAGGGGAACAGGAGCACAGCAACACACAGCTCCCTCTCTCTCTCTCTCTCTCTCTCTCCCTCTCTAATTCCCCAGGACAATACAGGAAGAATAATGTGTCCGTACATACCTCTGAAGTGCATAAGAGCCACCGGCTGGAAAGGCCCATTGGAGTTAGGTGCATCAACAACCATCCTGTCTCCAGATTTATTGCATGTCAACATCTAAACCTCAACCAGGAAGGCGATCAACTCAGGGCGAGAGGCCAGCCTCCATTTTAGCACAAAAGCAGATCAGAAAATGAAGCTCTCTGCTGCTGGAGGGAACTGGCTAGTTAGTGATGTAAGCAGCGAGGGAGGGAGCTGATTGGTCGAGCCGCGGCTGCTCTGGAGCAATGAGGGCAAAGGCTGCTGGGAGAGAGGGAGAGTGATTGGATGGAGGGGGATGAATGTGGGAGGGACATACATTGGAATTTTTTTTTTTTTGGGTCAGGCTCCTCCTCACTCACTCGCTCGCTCACTTGGATCTGTGGTGGAGGCAGGCCCCTGCAACAGATCTCAGATCAGACTGACTTAAGTCTTTTGCACAGTTTTACCATTAGCAGGGTTTTCAGAATAATCTGACTTTAGATAAGCAGCTGGGAATAACTTCAGTGTTCTTAGAGAGAGAGAGAGAGAGAGAATCCTCTAAAGTCTTTCACGGTTTTCTCCTGTCATCTCGGCTCGGTTCTTTATCACAGGGAGGAGGAGGAGGAGGAGGAGGAGGAGGAGGAGGAGGAGAGGGTCAGAGGGGCCAGAAAATCCTCGGATTCAATGAGGAGCAGGAGGAATCAAGTAGGAACCACATGAGGGGCTGAGGAACGGGACTATTGACCACTCAAAGTGCAGCGCTCTCCAGCAAATTTAAAACAATTATTCTGCACCAAAATAATAAAGATATGGTGTAGTGTCACCCTGGATAGGAAAACTTTAAATGAAAACAAATATATGATTAGATCTAGTCCAGTAAGATAAGATAAACAGACGTGAAAAAAGCTGATTTTACACTTACAGTACTTTCCATAGAGAAAAATTTAAACTTTGCATGCACATAGCATTCATGGTGATGGCAGAATTTGTGGTTTATTTGAGTGACGTGGAGTTTTTAACAAAATTAGCTTAAAACAAGTGTGAAAGCCAGAGATATTAAAATGCAAAGATTTAAAATGCAGGACACTGAAGCCTTCCTGAGTTATTAAATTATCTGTTTAAAATGTGAATATTATGCATATTCAATTATATTGGCAAAGTTTGTTGCAGTTTTTAGCACTATCGACTCACAGAAAGAAGGTTCCTGGTTCGAAACGGTTTCTGTGTAGATTCCCTCTGGGTACTCCCGCTCCCTCCCCCATGCTCAGTGTCTCTAAATTGTCTGTATGTGTGAGTGTGACTGGTTGTTTGTCTCCACATGTCAGCCCTGTGATTGACTGGTGACCAGTCCAGGGTTTACCCTGCCTCTCGTCCAATGACAGCTTGGGATCGGCTCCAAAAAAAAAACCCACGACCCCGCACGGGATAAGCTGTAAAAATAATGGTAATGTTTGTTTAGACTGTCACATTTCTAAATAATTATCTCAAGAGCCAAGGCAGCAAAAAATAAATCCAACTCCAGGGAGAAAATTGCATAATCTGCATGTCATGTTTGCATAATGAGTCGGCTTTTCTCCTGTTTCATGTGATTCTCTTGGAGGGCACGCGAAGTGAAAACCACATTCGCACCACAAGACCAAACCAAAGTTTCATAACAGTGGGGGTACTACACAACTTTCACACTTGTTTCACAGTCAGCTCGTAACCAAAGGGCGCTGCTGTTCTCCAGCAGTGAGCCACAAGTATCATCGACTATTTCAAGAGTCTATGTGACATTTGTCATATCGCCGAGTAGACACAAAAATCCCTTTAAAATGTTAAATGAAATATAAACATTGGTTTATTTAGACAAGGAAATATGTGTGTGACTTTTTATGACATTCTAACCACTTCTTTCTTTCAGGGTTCTCTCTATACTCACAGTCTACATTAAAGGAGCAATCTGTAAGATATTTACTGAAAATCTACTAAAATGACCTTACTGTATCATCTGACATTAAGGAAACATTCTATGTTGAAGTGCCGGCTTCTCTGACAACAATGCAGCAGCCAGTATGTCCTCTTCTAAGTTTAGATTCTGCTCCTGAATGCTCTGTTTTTGTTTTGACCAGAGAAGGTAGGCAGTTTTAAGGCGACCCCCACATGGCCGTTTTGGACGCCCCTCAGTTTGCCAGGCAAATAGGAAACCAACAAGTGTTGCAGCGATGGAAGCGGACTGACAAACTGGTTCAGATATAACTGATTCTACTTGACTTATAAAGCCTGAGTATTTCTAATAAGCTCCACGAGCAGAAACGTGCTCAAACTAGGATCAATATTGGAGATGCTTTTGAAAAGTAGAGAGAGGTTAGAGCGCAGAAAGGTTTACAGACCGATGCAGAGCTGGATAAACACTGAAGCTTCAGCAACACCGACATGGCAACCAGCATGCAAATCAACTCTAGGGAGGAGGGGACAGGGGGAGACAGCTCTCTCTAATGTTTTCAATTTTGACTGCAGTACCCATTTTAAACACTAGGTGTCAGAGTTACATACTGCTCCTTTAATGCTAAAAGAAATGCATCAGATTATCTTCACACAAACATTGTCAAGATGTTCGATAGTTTGATCCTTTTTGCTACCACGTGTTTTAAAACAATACAACCTCTGTTCTTTGAACCACTGATAGTATCAACTACCCGAGGTTTAAAACGACTGATCTTAAACCTCAAGCTGCCGCTAGCAAGAGAGAGAGAGAGTGAGAGAGAGCAGTGGTGGTGTCTTCAGGGTCACAGCTTGGCAAAGACTGATGTTTCTCAAGCTCTTTTGGCGTCACATAAAGAAGAAGAAGATGCCTTTATGTCTCTTCCAAACAGACAGAGAGCAGAGGAAGAGACATTCACACATATACATTGGGAATGTTTTGGTAAAGAAAGGTTACAAATGTATTTGGGCTTTGGCCAATATTGGATGCCAAGGACTTTGTTGCCATGGTAACAAAAGAGGTATCAATATTGTTCGATCTTTAAAAAGTACAATATCTAAGTTTGAAGGTCTGGTCATGTGACAACTCTACTTCATACAACACAGAGGAAGGTCCAGGTTTTTGACAAGAAGAAAAGGAAAGGAACCAGAGATGAAGGAAAGAAGGCCAAGTGTAGAAGTGTATCTGTAAGCAGTTCTCACTGAGGGGCCAAAGCCTCTCTGAGAGGTGCCATTACATTCCAACGCCATGACAACGAGCGGCGGTATTTTCTGAAAACTGTCACTTGCTTCCTACTGGTTGGACTGGCTGGTTAGGAGAGTGTTAAGGTTCAGGACGACCCCCAGGACACCCGCTGACTTTGTATTAGCATTCTTCTAATAGTTGAAAAGAGCCATTAAGATGAGACACGATAAGATCAGATTTTATGATGCAGCAGCAAGACAGAGAAGTAGGTAATGCAAAATCAAAAATCAAAACAGAAAAGGTAAGGTCAATACAAATAAAATAAAAATAGGAGGTATACACAAGAAGAATATAAATAGATCAAAACCAACATGATGGACAATGAACGACTACCAGTGTGGAGCGTGTCTCCTCTGTGCCAACGACTCACCGTCTGTCATTAAAACACATTACATTACTTTACTAAGCATTCACATGTTCCTTCATTATCATGAACGCATGATATTGTAGCTTATTTTGAGTCACGCCCACAAACACAACACTTCTTAAATACTCACAAATGCATCAAAGTAAAATCGGTCTGCAGCTGCAATCAGTCTCCAGAACCCGAAATAGTTACTGTTGTTATTAAAATAACCTGTGACGTGTTTTATTTTAAATCCATGTCGTCACTATGTGTGTATCGTCTAGCTGCTGAGTGCGACCCACTAAAAGTAATGTGAGGCACACGGTCATGTTTTGGGTTTCAGTCTATTCAAGGCATTTATTGACACTAATACACCAAGTAGCACTGTTTTATTGAACAGTGTCATATGATAACAGTGAAAAATAAAAACTATGTATAAATATGCACTGAAGCTTCAGCTTCTGCCTCAGCCCAGGAAACAACAGAACTGAATTTCCATTTTCAGCCAGCAGAGGGCAGCACAGGCCCATTACATTTACTGCATGTGCAACACAAGCCGATCACTGAATGTTTGACAAACACCTGGAACAACAACAAATGGCTTATCCTTCTCCATCAAACATGGACCGCTGCCCCGGTGACAACATTTTGTACTCACAAGCAGTTAAGACCACATTCTGTAGGCACTCCATATAAAAACACTGGAATGATAAAATGTCTCGTATCTGATCCATAATAGAGATATGCGACTTTTCATTTGTTACTGGCATGCAGACATTTATAGACCCACTTTCCATCCTTCTGCCACAAGCACACACTCACAAACACAGAGAGAGAGAGAGAGAGAGAGAAAGAGAGAGTACAAAAAGAGCCCGAGGAAAAAAATGTCTGTATATAAAAAAAAAGGACAGCTCCTTAAGCTACAAGCAGAAATCCATTTGCAATCATCCTCATGACTTCTTTTGTCTTTGCCCTGATTATGACTCAGCTAGCTTTGTCAATATTTTCGAGTAGTTTCTCTCATATATATATATATATATATATATATATATATATATATATATTATATATATTTTTATAAAGTACTGTGGCAGCAGTTTTTTATTTGTGTATTGTGTGCACAAGTTGCAAAAAAAACAGAAAAGATTATAACATGTTTTGAATGCTTAAAGACATTAATAAAACATGCAAAATAAAGTTTTTCCAGTGTAGGGTTGCCTTATGTTAAACATCTACATTAAAGCTCCTGTGAGGAGTTTTTTTTAGCTGCTTATGAAATGAATCCTGATGAATATTCATCACCGACAAAAGCAAATAAGACCATCTGCATCATGATTTCTTATTTCTGTTGACATTTTTAATACCTATATTTCTAGTCGCAGGGTAGCTGTCAGACGAGGCGATCAATAGCGTGCCAATGAAACAGCATTTTTTTTTCATTTTCCGAGCAATTAGTGATACATGTTACTGGGAACTCTTGACTGTTGTCTAACTCTGTTTGTTTGTGTTATTCTCTGTTTTTCTGTGTATAAATGTTCTTTGGTGGGACTTGTCTGTTGGACAGTAACGATGCTGTGAAAAATAATTTCCCCTCGGGGACAATAAAGTCTAAAGTCTAAAGTCTACAAGACAGCAGGGTGAGATTGTTCATCAGAAAACACGGATTGAACAAAACCAGGCAAGATAACTGAAGAGATGAGACGCATCACTTTGTCCACAGGGGGTCGCCAAAATTAACTCACATCAAGAGTTTCTCACAGGAGCTTTAAATGTGTTCCTGGTGAGTGGATATTCACCTCACAGACTTTCCTTACAGCACGCGACGGGAGCGAGCGTCAGCTACAAAATCAGCTTGATTCTATTGTTTCCTAATGAAGTGTCATAGAGATGCAGCGTGAGCCGCTTTTACCCCCGACGCCAAGTTTCTATTTTCCTCTCTGTGGCCCAGATAGATGGACAAGGAACGAGGAAAGAGGGGGCTCTACACGGCTCTACCCAACACATTTTTTTAGCTTGTTTTACACAGTGGAGATAGTGACGCATTAATTAAAACTCATGTCCGTGTTAAAATGTTGTGCTTTGACTTGTGTCAACACCAGAGAAAAAAACGTGTTCCGGCTCACTGCGAGCTGCTCAATGACGTGTTGTGATTTGAGTGAGCAGCTCGTCGATATGAAGCACTACACAACCTTCAAGATAAATGCACCAGATCTCAGACTGTTTGCAAGAGGGAAACTGAAATTCACAGAGCAAAGAATGAAAGATTACAAGTGATGTCTTCAAATGCCTTTTTTCCTAAAATTCTCAAATAGTCCAAAGACATTTCAAAGACAGATCTATTGAGCAACAAATCAGCAATCAATTAAATGTCAAGATAATTCAAGTTTAAATTGTGCTCGTGTCTGAAATATTAGCGTTAACGCTTCAGTTTACACAGACAGATTTTTGACAGATAGCAACTAGAGTAAGTCACCCATAACCAACAGGAGGGTGATTGAGCCTCTCCTGACAGCATCTGACCTCCTACTGCAGAGCCAAAAAATCTAGATAAAGAACGTGAAACTGAGTCTTTAATTATTTAATTCTCTGTCACACGTGGTTGTCTCCCTCAAACCTGCAAATCCGCTGACCTGTGCACCTCCATATTGTCTGCCCCTTCGTGTCACCCGGCTCATCCGGCTGTGAGAACAAAGCGTGGCCCGGGTATAAGTTTACAGGAAATCACTTAAGGCCAGATCCTGCCTGTAACACCGTGTGTAAACAAAGAAGCCATGAAAGATTGATGTACATGTTCAAACCTCGACATCACTGTCCTGTCACAGAATCCCCATCAGTGGTGGTAACTCGCTAACACCGCCAATCACAACTTTAAACTGACAGAGAGAAGCTAAGAGATGTTATTGTCATCATCTCTTCATCACTAGAGATTTTACAGGATTGACATGTTTGATTTGGACCTTTGTTTTCTCTTTCCATTTTACATAATCCAGCCACACAATATCTGTTTCCTCCAGGTCAGGCTGTAGAGGCACAGCTGATTGCACATCATTTGCATTACAGATAAAGCTGACGGGGCAGTCTGCTTCGCTATAAATTATGTAGTGGGCAAAAGACCTCAAGGTTAAAAAAGGCCGTTATGAGGATCCACTGAGGCTATGAATTGTTAATATGATTCCATGCGTCCATATAGACCGAACATGCAAACTTAGATTAAGATCAGCTCGAGTTTTTCCACAAGAAAACGAGAGCACATTTTTGTGTTATTGGAGAGGAGGGGGGCATGGAGGAAGTTTACATTGAGGCGTACCTGCCAGCGCAGGCAGCTTGTGCAGCTCTCTGTTAGCGCTGAGGGGGAAAGAGGAAGTGCTGAACCTCTTCTCCCTCTTCACGGCCGAGTGTGACCCCGGCTGCTTCACCCTCATCAGCTGAGTCGCAGGAGGCACTTTCTTATTGGAGCCCTGCAGAAACAAGAGTCACAAACAAGAGGTAGAGCTCCCGTTACTGAGGCTGTAGGAGCAAAGGATGTAGCGCAGGAATCACTTTACTGAAAAGAGTATAAAGGAGGAGAGGGTGGGGGGGGGGGGGGGGGGGAGAAGGGGTGAGGGGCGTTGCGGTTAAGGGTCTTTTCCGAATCAGATCAGGTGACTCTCGGTGATGCAACCCGATAACAGTCGGCCGGTGTACTGTGCCGGCATCCGCTGACAGAGTTTTGGGACGGACCTCGCCGCACAGAATAATTGAGAGCACAGATGGGAGCTGATAAAGCCGTCGATAAGAGCAACACAGCAGGTTCCAGCAGTCAATCAATCAGGTCTCTTCCCAATCTCAGTTGTGCGATACGACCACATCGCTGATGCACGTCAGAAATAATGAGGATTAAAAATAGCCCCGGCTACAATGGATCCTCTCAGACTCAGAGGCCAAACGAGGCGTGCTGAGGGGGAGAGAGAGAGAGAGAGAGAGAGAGCTGGGATCCCAATGCATGTGTAGAGGAAGTCATAAGATCATGATGTGGTGACACATAAGGGACTTTTGTCTTCTTTTCATGAGAATTAAAGTATGAAAAAGTAATGAGAGAGGTTGGAGTTTATAGAGAACTAACAAGAAAAGTCAGAGGAAACATCTGTGCAAACCTGCTCAGGATACTTTCATGTTTATGCGCCTGAAGCTGTGGCTCTTAAAACTTATATTTATTTATGAAACAAGCAAATAAGATCACTAAAACTTACTTTTCTCGAATGCACATTAGTGTAAAAAGAGCATTTGTCTCAATCAAATTCTCAGTAGCATACCATTTTGCACAATTTAAGGAATGTATTGTATCCTGGGGGTCATCAGAGTTCACACATGCTGTTTACATGCTAGATATTCATTTCTTACTATTTAAAACAAAAGTGCTAATGCAGGTTTTCCTGTGTGGACAGTGAAAAGTTGAACAATACTTACATCTTGCTCTTCTCCAGGCCCATTTTTACTTCCAGACTTTTTAGTTCTCCCTGACTTGGAGGATTCCTGCAGGAGTGAGAAACATACAAAAACTATTTCAAAACAACTTCAAATTGTGCAAAACATTTTAATAAAGCAGTAAAAAAAAAAAAATCCACGTTACCTTTTCTTTCTTGCTCTTGTGAGGCATAGTACTGAGATGGGAATCCCACCCCCCCTCTGTGGTCAGGTCGGGTCGTGTGTGAAGCTGCGGTCACACAACTGTCAGGACACTGTGGTTAACACGTCTCTGCTGCACTGATGTGGTTTTAGCGTCTGGCCAACCAAAGACCATGTGACCGAGTCCGAGTCCACACACAACATGTCATCCTGTTTCCGCAGCGGTCACGCACCGTAAGAACTCATTGCTCGCTCAGAGAGACAGAGCTCATAATGGAGGAAAGAAAACACCAAGTGGGGTTCGATGTAAACGTCCAACTTACTGCTGCCGTAGTAGCTGCACTTTCTGGTAACCCGCTGTATCCTTCAACGCTGAGTGAGAGATGTGCGTCCATGTAGCCCGGCTGTGATACCTGCCGGCCGCCGCAGGGGGGCGGTGTTGTTCTTCAGAAGGGAGGAGGCGAAAAGTGCTGAAGTGAGTGAGGAGGTGTCGATCTGGGTCCTTAGGTCTTTAGCTGTCACTCAAAACTGTGATGTCATCAGGTTCACAAGAGTAGTCGGTGCATCTACTTGACCCAGTTTTTGTAAATCAGTATTCACCTGGTTGGCGGATTGTTTAACGACATCCGAGGAGACAAAATCCTGAAGGTGTACTGAAACAAAAACGAACAAAGAGCAAAATAAAACAACTTTGACACAATGAATCATGTTTCCCGTCAGGACTTTAAGCACAGAGTTTTAGCCTTCAGTACCAAAAAGCTGTAAGGATGCAATCCCATTCAACCTTCTGATCCACGCCCAGTTTATTAAAGGTGCACTCTGGAGTTTTGGTAGAGAAATGGGAAAGTTGGAGAAGTGTACAGATTCTGTGGTCTATGTTCATAACTCTGTACACAAACTGTCCTCAAAGGAAAATTTGGTCCCTGTAACACTGTTTGAAGATGAGTTAGGGTGGGGGGCCCTAAACAGTGACCCCGTAACTCTCTTGGTAGATTTTAAGCTCCAAACAGTGTTCAGGGACCCATTTTTAAACTATAATAAAGTTTGTGTGTTCATTCAAATTCCACTATACCAAATCTCCACACTGCACCTTTAAAGTGTCATCTAATTCCCCTTTAAAAAAAATTAAATACTTAATTTTTCTGTCTCCTCGTCAGTCAGATGAAAACACAGAAGTAAGACGTGGTTGTCTTTTCCTTGTATGTGTCTTGTGTTGTTGTAAATTAGACTGAGTCCATGTGGTGGCAGTGTTGCATGCTTCTGTGCGCTGTATGAGGTATTACTAATGGTTTTCATTTACCTAGAGGCAGGTGCACAAAAGGTAATCAATACATCTTACAGTTTTATTAGAAACAATCTGATGTGGAATAAACATGAAATGATTTTGTCTTTTCACTTTAATTCAGGGAACTTAGAAATCATCCACATGATCCTTTAATTCTTAACAACATCAATGAGATGCTTGGATTTCTTCACTTTAACTCTGTTGTTTAATCTCCCCTTTAATCCAGAGAGTTTAAACTACACAGATTATCTGTCCTTATGTCACGGGATCCTTGTTTTTATGTCAGATCCGCAGGGAGAACACACACTTTTTTTTTTATATCCAAACTGATTGGAGAAGAAAGTAGATGTTGACATGAGCAATGAATGCATGTGTGGGCTACAAACAGAGTAGGATTGTTTTCTATTCTGGCTGTCGATGCGGTACACTGGTGCATATTGATCAGACTGTGAGAGCGCTGTGTTCCCTGAATCATTGTGTTTCCATCTCTCTCCCTCAATCCACGGCCAGAGCTTCATCATCAGTATGCTGTTATTACAGGGGAGATACGGCTCCCTTCATTTCCTGCCTCTGATATACCACTGAATGCAACATCATGTGTGTGTGTGTGTGTGTGTCTCACAGCACTGTATGGTCTTTCATCACAATAAATGAGTGTTTCTCTTGCAGCTGGCTTAATGAAGAGTATCAGTGATAATGATTTTCTACTCTCCTTGAATAAAATGAATGAAATATTTTTCGCAATGAAAAGCCTTTTTTCCTCTCCATTGACCTCAAACTTTTCTCACTCAAATATTATCCTCTGTTCTTTTCCTCAGGCTTCGGGCCTATTTTTTCTCCCTTTAAATTCTTAACCTTTGCGTCAATTGGACCTCCTTCACCCCGGCGCTGTGCAGCTCAGTCAGTGGAGCGAGAGTTGCCATAACACCAGCTTGTTTTGTGGGAAAGCTGTCGAGCCAATGGGGCTAATGAGGTGGGCAGCTCAACACATTGCTTGTTTACTTTTCCAGAGAAGAGAAAGGAAAATAGGTAACAGGAGAGAGAGAGAGAGAGGGAGAGGAGAGGGTGGGGGGGCTTGTTGTGATGGAGGGAGTTTGATGGAGGGAACAAAGGAGAGCCAGAAAAAGAGTGAGATGATTTGGTTGACTGTAATCAGTGTGTTGCATCACAGGTGCACGATCTCCAATGATAACACTTCAATGTGTATTGATTGTGACGCAACTTGGCACATCCAAACTCACACATGCCAGCCTGTCCGTTATACGCTTGTCTGTTTGCTTTCATGAGAAAGGGTATTCTGTCATTGAACAGCCAGTCTTAATCAGCTGCTTTACTTCCCTTTATTTTTATGTCCTTATTAATTTCCTACTAGCTTCAGTCGTTGTGATGCCACAAATTTGTTTCTGAACTTTCTGTTTTGAGGACTAAAATTAGCGTCACTCTCTTTCTTCTTATTTTGGGCCAGAAGCTCCATCTGCTACATTTTTATTTTTGTTTTTGGGTCATTATGATGGCAAATTGTTAATTTCTGGTAGCCAAGCCCTGAAACATACCCTGATTTATCGTCAATTTTGCTCTAAATGGAATCAAAAATACACAAAATGAACATCATGCTGTGCAGGATAAGACTTCATTCTCCGGATTTATCCCATAAATGTATTTGGATAAAATGTCTTAAATCACGTGAAAAGCACGGCCATTATTTTTGAAAACGGGAGGAGCTGGTTATTAGAGAGAATGCAAGTTGAAATCAATCTCTGAACCCTTCAACAATCATCATCCATCACTGTTTGAAAGTCAATACATGCTTCTTTGAATGGATGCTCATTCCTCTGTAATTCTGGTAGAAATGATCGACTTCCAGCTAAGATTTTGTTTTGTGTTTTGCCATGCGGCGTCATCGTCTGCAACGTGAGTGCTTAAATGGTCCGTACCATCCCGGAGTAGTTCCCAGTCATCTGTTAGGTCTCAGTTCAGTTCAGTCCTATCGCTCACTTCTGATGCTTTTCAGGCAGTCAGGAAATCTAAACACCGATTGGCCCTTGGTGACACAGCGTTTAGCAGATTTGTAGCTCAAATTGAAATTGAAAATCCATCTCTAATGGATTGTCTTTTTATCCATCTCACTGTTCATAGAGATCAATAAATTATCATTAGATTACTCTGACTGGCGCTGGTATGTATGTCATTAGCGCGGGTAGCACTCCACCTCAGCCTTCAGGCCCCGACCAGCTGTTTACCAACCTGTGGTTCCCTGTGGTCTCTCTACATCTTGACACATTTCTGACTGTATGAGTACACCTGCTGGCTCCCTAACCTCTGTCTGTCTAACTTTCCATGGACTCTAATAGCTCTAAATTTACAGCACTGGGGTTTGCCTGCTTGTTTGTTCCTGCACCTGCTGAGGCGTTAAGTAAACATTGTTTGACCACTGTTATCCATGTGCTGCAATTGGCTCTGTTACATAAAAACTTTTTTAGAAAATGTTTTAGAAAATTCCAGACATACAACATGATCTTAATCAGCAACAGATTTCCCAATAATCACTTTAGATAAAGTGTAATAAAAGGAAATAGCTGTTCAAAGTTTATAGTATTTGTAGTTCTCAGCCCCTTGCAGCTAGTGTAACAAACATGGGCTTGAGCTAGAGGAAAACCTGTTCAGCATGCCCCTGTAAGCATGTTAACAAAGACATTAGCAGCTGTTGGATGCTGACATGTTGTTGTTTAGCATGATGGAGCGCTCTCACTCCGTGTACACAGATAGCATCCTGCTGCCCTCACCTCGACCCTGCAGATGTTTTTGTTTGATGGCTTTGGATAGAACATCCTGTACCGTCTGCTTCAGGTGCATCGTCCTCCGGGATTCAACTTTCCAGTTTCTCCAAGGTGACCTTTGAGTCTTTTTTAGCCAGTAGCTACTTTGTACAGTCACCTTGCCTCCATGCCAGCTCTACTGGATTCTCCCGTCATGTTCTGCCGCCTGCAGCTCACTCTGCACCAGCTTCAACCTCTTTTCCGTTCCCCCGGGGGGTATTTGAACACTCCCCAGGCAGCTCATCCCTCAGTTCTCCTCTGTGCAGTCATGTTTCAGCCTGATTTCTGCCTTTTTTTTACAGACATCTTGTACTTTCAGACAAGTTTCCTCATTCAACCTGAAAGGATTTAGGTTGACAGTGCGTCTCAGCACATTTTGAGTTTTTGAAATGTTGAAATCCACAGAACAGAGAAAGAATTGTAATTTCTGTGTTTTTGAAATAAGAACAACATTTAGTAATAATGAGGGGGAATATAATTTTGTATTCAATTAATCTTAAATGCACAGTATGTAAATTCAGCCACCAGGGGGCTCTTAATAAAATTGTTGATAAAAGATGACGTCGAGGCTGGCGGGGAATCGTGGGAGTGATTCTCTCTGCTGCTACACCCCGATGAAAACAAACTCCGAGTTCACCGTAGTCATGACGATCGAGTGAAACCGACCTGAGGAAGAGAACATTTTTACCGACAAGCTAATGTATCCAAATATAATTTACCTGACGTTTCCATCACAGCAGCACCTTCAGCAACACTACGGCAGCTTTCAGTAGCAGCGGTCTTTGACGTGACATCTGGTGTTTCCACGGTAACGATAAAGATGTCGCTGTGCTTGTCATGGCTTTGCTGTCATGGCTGCCACCATGAAAGAAACTTTAAAATTAAGGATTTCCTTGGCTTTGATAACTGCTGGAAAAAATTGAGGTAATGTAAGTACTCAACAACAACAAAAAATAACAAAGCTTGAGTACATTTTTTAAATTAATTTTTATATTTTAGTGTAAAAATTCTGCACACTGTATCTTTAAATACACAAAATTCTTGTTTATGGATGTTAATATAATTTATATTGATTTGATATTTACATCACTGTGAAGGTCCTAAAGCAATTGTGATACTGTCTAGATCATTGAAACTTATTTTATTTACACAAAACAACTGCCATGGTTCAGTCCCTCTGAACCTTTGTCAAGTGTGTTCTCTAAGTGTGTTTGTTATGAATTCACAAATTATCTAAACTCTCTGAAACGATTCTTCATTTTAGATCAACTACAGGGAAACCTAAGTCAGAGAATCTGAGGTTAATGTCCTCAGGGTAGAACGTCTTTCCCCCCTTTTCATCCCGGACATGTCACTGTTGTTGATGGCAGACAAGTCACTTCTAATCCCGAACCTCATCAAGAACAATCACACCAACCATTCAGCTTGCATCACACATAAAGGCTATTGGCTGGCTGATTTTTAGCACTTTGCTTCAGTAGACTCGTACCCTGTCAGTTTAAAGGCTTTTCAGGGTAAGCTTGTAGCTCATTGATACCAGGGTCTGATCTCCTCATCTGTATCACCCCTGGAAGAGTTAAAGACTTTAAGTGAGGGGGGTTCAGGTTATACATATATGCTTTGTTCTTCTCATGTTCTTGTATGATATTTATATGGCAATCTTTTAGCTTAGCTTAGCATAAAACTGAGACTGGTTTAACAGCTGACCTTGAATCTTGGGATCCCCAAATGGTGTGTTTTGATGAAACAAAAGAAATGTGACATGTTCATTCTGGACCTTTGAAGATGCTCGCTGGCAGATTGAATTGCCCAAATCAAGAGCCATGCTAGTTGCTTCCAGTCGTTATGCTAAGCTAACTGGTTTGGCTCCAACTTCAAATGGAATGGGTTGATAGTCTCATGAAACTCATGCTAAAAAAAACCAGAAAGTGTACTTTGCTCGAAGCCTTAAAGCTTCTGTCAGGAAGTTTTTTATCTGTCAATTTGGGCGCCCCCCTGTGGACAAATATCTCATTATACTTTCTTTTAACAGTCATGTGTATACTCTCTTTGAACCTCTTTAATCTAATCAAAAGTACTCCCAGTTGTTGACTTTGTGTATGTAGTTACAGCCTAAAAAGTATCTGCACACCCACACATGCCAGCAGAAACAGTTTGAGATCAGCTAAACAGAAATACTGTAAAACACATCATTAACCAAATGACTGCACAGACTCAAATAAAGTCTCTGTTCTGTAGGTTACCTTACAAGATACCTGCTGCTGTCATCCATTCGGGGATTGACAGTCTGCAGCTCTAGCTGTCAGCTCACTGTGACGTGTGTTCTGATTCTGCTTTGTCATGTCATGAACCAGTTTAGGTTCTTGTAGCAGGGAGGACTTAGTGCTTCTGCTGCTGCAGCAACAAGAACAGGGATCGTTGTTAAATCAAATCTGTAGCCTCTAACACCATAGAGAACATGTCAGCATTGTAACTGAATCCCCTCTGTGTGGAGGTCAGACCTTACTAATCTTTTTAGCCCATTATGGTAACAAAAAAAGTAGAAAAGGAATAAAAAGGCCTGTCACACTAGATGCTGTGAGGACCAAAATAATAAAAGAAAAAACTTTATCCAAGGAAAAAACATTTTTTTAGCTGCAAGAGTTGTAAAGATTGTTTGATTATTTTTTGTTTGATATCTAAATTACAACAGATTACAAAGAGTAGCAATGGGTTGTTCTTCTTGGTGCTCCACAGAAAGTTCTAATTATTACTAAGTATATTGCTTGTTGTAATTTTGTCAAAAAAAAAAACGGAAAAAAAAAACAGAATACTTAAGTAACCTAAGTGGGTAAGAGCACAACAGGCAATCTATGACTGTATTAAGACTAAAACCAAGCTTTTTAAGTACTCCACCAATTTAGCTTTCCACTCCATTAACTTTCTAGGGCATTTAAAAAAAAAAAAACAAGTATGCAGAATTCATTCATTTCACTCAGCTCTCGTAGGACTCACAAAAAGCTTTACACAACTCTTTTTTTTAAATATCTGTAGTAGTACTCCCAAAGACCTGTAAACAGACTAATGGAAGATCATGGGAGTTCCTCGAAGAAATTCAGATTATCTTGTGTGGTTTTCTGGAAATAAGTGTTTGGAGAAATGTTAGAGCTGGAGTATGTTTAACTTGAACGAGTTCCAGACAAACATTTAGAGCTGTTTTTTGTTTAAAGTTTTCATTGTAGACATCCATAACGCTGCACCATAGTTTATGTACGGACAGAGGAGCTCGAACACTCAAGCATCAGCTATGTTATAGTGTGATGTCATAGCAGCGTGATCCAGTGTAGCACGCCAACAAATTCAATGAAGAAGAAGAAGAGCATGACAGAAAACAAAAGGGAACAAAGGACGGAGTTAAAATGACTATTTAAACATGTTGTGTCTTGTGTTGGCCCTTAATTACCTCTGTCCAGTGGGAAGTGACCATTCTTTTTCGACCAATCGACGGACTGCAGTATTTCTAGCTCCACCCTTTATTGGTACGCTTGCCCCCCCCCCCAAGCAGAAGAATATCAAAAAAGTTGAGCAGTACTGATCGGTTATTTTGGTACCATTCCCAACTTTTGACAGAGGAAGCACCAATAAATGGGTCCTGTACCGAACTGAACTGAACCGGACCGCTTGGTGAAAACAGGGGCTTTAGTACATCTTGCACATGTGGAGTCATATTTCTTCTTCTGCAGGAAATGATTGAAACTGCTCTCGTTACAACGCTTCTAAACTGTTCTGACCTTCTGGTTACAATCACACAGCCAATAAAGAGCGGCCTTTTCTTAAATACAAAAAATAGATAAATTTCTTGAAATGATGACTGCATGGAATAGATTGTACCAACCAACGCTGTGAATTAACTTAACGTAAATGAGTTGGTTGGTTACAGTATATAACAGGCTAAGAGAGAGGGGTTTATATTGTCAGAAATGTTCTATAGTTTAGCAACAATAATATGAGAAGGTGAGGAAACTAATGTGTTTGGATTGCTTTTAAAAAGTTTGATGTTTTGTGGTGTTTTTCATCTACAGTAGCTTTTATAAACCACATTTCATCAAAGATAAGATGAAATGAAAAAAGCACTCTCTCCTGCTGTCAGTCAGCGGTCGCTTTGACCTCTGCACCTCAGACTATCTCAGACCATCTTTTTATCTCTCTGTGCTGTTCACATTCTTCATCATATCTCTCCCCCCCCCCACTTCTTCACTTTCACCCACCAAGCCTCAGCTCAGCTCCTCTCTCCTTGTGAGTTTCTCAGGTCAGAAATCAAGGCAGCTGCCTGGGCTAATCTGGTCAATACAGGCGGCTGGAGACTGAGACAGAGGTTGGAAGAGAGGCCAGCGTTTCCACAACGATAAAAGGGCTGCACTCTGCCTCGAATCTGATACCATCCAGCTTGACCTATAAATGTACCTGAATGCCACACCAAACGCAAATGCAGCTTCATGTCTGGAGCGTTTCCATCGCCTGACTGAAGTTCAAAATCAGCCTAAAGAAGCGGGAATTAAAATCTGACATAAAGACCTCAGAGTATTGGGGGGAGGGGGAAATCTGCTGCATATCTGCAGTTTTGAGGATTAAAATAAACATCAGTGGATTTAATATGTATGTAAACATGAATCTTCTATCTGTAAATAAGCAGCTTTTTAAGGGGTAATTACAGATCGTATAATGCTGTGTGTGTGGGAGATGAAGATTGCTAATGAGAGTTTGATCATTCATTTCTAAAACCCTTTATCGTTGAAATTAAAAAATTTTGGGCTCTGCCTTCGGCTCCCGGCACAGATTTAAACATGTAAAAATGTGATTCATGCCAGGTACAGATTCCAGTAATAAGCCTTAATGGGGATTTTCAAAATGTGCACAAAACCGGCTTTTTTGTTTTTGCCATTCCACGCTAATTAGTCCCACTGTTACTTTGCAGGCATGGTAGCGAGTTGCGGTGATGTTTTCCCCATTTTTATTTCACCCAGTGGTTATATGGCAGCGCCTCACAAAGACAGGAAATGAGGATGAAATTATTTATCCGGCAACGTTAGAGCAGGGAGACATTCTCTAGAAGGATTTCAGTTTCCCTTTAGGAAGAGCGTGTTCTGATGGCTGACTGTGTGTGTGAATGTGTGTGTGTGAATGTGTGTGTGCACAACTTGCCTGGAAGGAGAAGAGCAGATTTTCAGGAAAGTTCAAAATATTTTGCTGTTGGGCATCGGGGGAAAGCAAACCTGCTGCTGATGGACTAACATGTACAGTATTCTTGCTGGTGCATGGTTCTGATACCTGCAGGGTGTCAACACGTTCAGTCTGATTTATTCTTCTGCAGTGAATCTTTGAAGTATGTACACTGCAGCGTTAAGCATTTAAGAAATGTATACGTTGTGTGATTTAGCTTTGTGTGTGGCAACTCTTGTTTGTCGGGTTTGTTAGTCCACTGCTTTGGTTAAGAATGCACTCAAAAAATACTTTTTCAATACACACCTCTGGATCTCTGGACTCAGGTTCATCACACACCTCTGGATATCTGCATTCAGGTTCATCACACACCTCTGGATCTCTGGACTCAGGTTCATCACACACCTCTGGAATGCTGGACTCAGATTCAGCACACATCTCTGGATATCTGGACTCAGGTTCATCACACACCTCTGGATATCTGGACTCAGGTTCATCACACACCTCTGGATCTCTGGACTTGGGTTAAAAACAAATCAGTTTCTTGCCCTGTATGACTATGTTACTTTGCATCATCTAATAAATACATGCAATTTAATATTAATATCAATAGAAAAAAGTATTGTCAGACTTTGGAAAGACAAAACTGCAGCATTGTGGGCCTGAAAACAAGACGTTTTGTTGTATCCCTAGAAGATCCTGCAGGAACAGAAGAGATGAAGTATTTATTGGAGCCGTCACAGGAGAGAGTGGGAGGATCGCTGTTGTCCTGATGTCCACTCAGCAGTGCAGTCGCAGCCCAATACTGATGGCAAAGTCCTATTGTAATTGAATTCGAGCTGCAAGTGAAGCAGCTTTTTGCCTACGTCGATAAAGAGAACTCAATAGTGGAGACAGTCATAAACGAGGACATCAATGCCCAGAAAAAGTACTCCGTAATCTGTTTTTAAGGTTTCTTGAATTGTGTAACAGCTGGTTAAATGCATATAAAAACTGGAAGGTTATTAATTAAACCAAAACTAAGAAATCAGACTTTTAGTTTTTGCATTATTCCTAATGTACTGCTGCTTTTGAAAGGAGGTTCGAGAGGATTATGGTACAATATTGCCCACTTTGAGGGATTATTTTTCTATAGAAAGAGCACATATGTGTCTCTGAAATAATTGCCTCTGAATAATTTATGAAATCTTTTCTCCTAGATACACCATCTTATCCTTACAAGGATACAATTTCTATTAATTAGTTACAGAATGACATTAAGGCAGCCACGTGTTTGATTTGTTGTCCCAGAAGTTAAGTGTTTTACATCTGGTCTGTGCAGCAGATCTGACGTTATGTAACATTCAAATTTACTGGAGGTCATAATTAATATTATACTCCTTCCAGCCAGTTTCTCTGCTTATCCACTCCAGTCAAGGAAAACACATGAATTAGAAATGTGGTTTAAAAGGAACCGGAAGGTTTAATTTTGCTCCATTGCCGAACTGTGGATGCGGTAACTTTCAAAAACATCTGCCTTAAATAATTTGAGGAAAGTAATTCTTCTTTAATTAAAGATGAACGCCATGCCTCATTCCATTTGGGTTCAACTTTGGTTCATGTGCTGTAAAGTAGATAGATCTCTGACTGGAAAAAAGACAACCTCTGGGTTGTGTTTGTGGCTCCTTTGTTTTTTCACCTCCTCTCTCTCTCTCGATACTGCATTTCCTCAGCCAGGAGCTCCTCAGCCAGGAGCTCCTCAGCGTGATTAACATTGTTATGAGCTGTACACACCGTGTCACTGTGGAGTCGTTATGGCAGCAGTTTCTTTGTATTTCCTTATGTCTGTCTTTGTGTGTCTGTATCTATTACCTGTGCATGCAGCTGATGGGGTCACTGCATGAAAACATGTGCATAAAAAGGTTTATTCTGTTCCTACTTTCCCCCCCATTGTTAAAGTGTCTGACATCAACACTGAGAGTATTTTCTTTACCAGTTACCCGACTGCCATGAACCGGCCTGTCTATCTACAAAATGGGTTTATCAGGCTAATCTTTTAATCCATTGTGACTGCCTATTCCCTTCATTACAGGCTTTACCTGCCATGTGTTTGCTAATTGCTGAAGTCTGCAGTGCCCACAGTGTTACAGAAGCCTTTAGTCATCTCTAATACCCTGACCTTTTCCTGTCCAACACCTCACTGGGTGCACAAAGAGGAGAACATCAGAAGGCTGAGGCCAAGTTTGTCATGGTAACGCAAAAATCGCTTTGGTTGACTTTCTTTTGAGCAACTTAAATGCAGAGTCAGTTTGGAGCGCCTCGCTAAGGTTTGGGTTCTAAAATATTATTGACTTTTAACTAATTGCCGGGGGCGTTCTCATGGGGTGGGTTCGGGTGGCAAGGCCCACTCCTGAAATCTGATTGGCCACCCTGAAAGCCAGCACATTATCCAAATATCTCTATGATTGGCTCTCTGCCCATTGAGGCAGGGTTTATGTTCAAATCAATTTATTGGGCTGTGTTGTAACAGGATGCTAATAGATATTAAGACAATTTAATGAAGCCCATGTCATCGTTGGTACACTATCTTTTGGATTCCTTAAAGAATCTACAATTTAAGATTTGTAAGTGGCCTCTTTGTGGTGTTATTTTGGGCGTTGAAAAACATTTACACAGGAGCACAACATCTGTATAATGGTTTAATGTTGGTTTTATAAGTAGATTTGATTATTTGGGACAGAAATGCAAAAAATGTGATCGAGGCATATGTGTACACACACAAACTTCATGCCACCGCTGAATAAATAATTAGTGCCAAAGTTTGGCCTCCACAGTCAAATGAAGTGTTGATCACTTTACTCCTAGCTGACTCCGTTTAAAATCTAGAATATAATCTAAAATCCTTCTTCTCATTTACAAACTTCTAAAGGGTCAGACAGCATCATATCTTTAAGAGCTCATAATGCCGTTTTACACCTCTCAATCGTTACGCTCCCAGAATGCAGGCAAGCTTGTGGTGCCTCTAAAAGTAATATGGGGGTAAGAGCCCTCATTTATCAGTCCCCATTACTTTGGACATCTAGGGGGTAGACACTATGGGTGGAACTACCATCACGGTTTGGACGTCATGGTTCAATGCATTGATTGGACCCCGGCTTCAAGTGTGTAATTAACGTGCAGGAGCCGCATTACAATGTGTCATCAGGTGCGTAGATAAGTCAGTCCATGGTGTCCTTAACGAGCATCCACGAGCAGTGATTGAGCCCAAGTTGTTGGCTGTACCCACCAGTGCACTAACAAAAAGACGGATCTGTACACTGTATTCACTGACCCTGCGAGTCCACGGCAGCACAAGAGAAAACCTTTGTTGTGAATTTGTGCTATATAAATAAAGATTGATTCATTAATATGCCTGCGCTAATGGCACCAAAATGTGACGCTGTAATTCCGATTTAAATGTTCCATGAAGACAGTCAGGTTTGCAGAAATGTTATCAAGAGACTCTCCCTAACTCTAAAGTTCATGACTTCTGTGTTGCAGATCTTTTTTGGAGGAGAGGAAAGAGGTTAAAGAGGGACAAAGAGCTCTCAAAGGGAGTGCTTGAAAATGTTCAGCTTTTATGGAAACGCATCTCAAGAGATAAAAGGTCCAAACTACTTGCAAATGGGGAAAGGCCAGCTTTTGCGAGAGCTGTAAGTATCAGAGATGGGATAGAAGTGATGAAAAAGCCTCTTGGCAAAGTATATATTGCTTCTGTGTGAGTGCCCTCGAAGTACTATTTAGAAACTTTCAGCTCGTGTGAAAGGTTTGAGTAAAGCTCATCTAAATGCGGATGTGCTCTTCTGTGGATTTATTTGCAGTTTGAATATGACACAGGAGTTAAGATAATAAAAACATATCTGAGTTTTAATTATTGCAAAATTCGAGCTTGCACATTTTATGAATTTATTTTTGATTTTACTTTTTTTTTTTTTCCATCACAGAATCTTCTATAAGACGTGTCACATCAATATTTCATCAACACCTAAGCTCAGTGGTTGGACCAGATGGGTGGCCACCCCTTATGGTGTCAATATAAATAGTGCAGCCAGTGTAGGGTCGTGGGGTTAAGGGGGCCAGTGAGGAAAGCAGCCCAGTCAAAAAAGTCTGGACACGCCCCTGCCTAAGCTACAATATTATCTCGTCTCATATCTTACATATTTTAACTTCATTCCTTACTTCACTGACTCTTTAGCTTCCTGCCTCTGTGATGATCAAATATTTATTTCCAACCAACCCACCCAAGCAACCAAAAATATTTCCCACTAAATAGAGATCTAGTAAAGTAACTTCTGCATTGCATGAGGAGGATTGGAGAGAGAGAGAGAGATGGTTTGTACACTGATTTACTGAATTCTGCCCCCGCAGCTATTTATCATGTTTTAAATCCTCCAGCCTGGCAGCCATGCTCCCCCTGCTGCACAACACTGCTGCCTCAGAGTCGATTTTTCCTGCATGGTTAACTTTCAATCCAATCTGTATTTTCTGGTGGAATCAGCAAACACTCAGTGCGCTCCCTGTACGCCCCGATTCAAACTTTTTCCAACAGAATCCTACTCCTCCGTCCAGTGAAAAACAAAGCCTCAGTCCGGACTGTTTGTCGGGGGGTTTTGCAAAGATGCAGAGCGAGCACAAAGTTTTCTGGTAAGAACTCTGAGTGTACTTTACAACACACCTTAAGAGATAAATCCTGACACCGTAAAAAAAACAACATTTTTTTTGAGAGACTCTGACTACATTCATGAAATATAAATTCTGTCGTGTTGAAAAGCTGCTGGCTGTGTGTTTGTACACACATGGAGAAGAAAAGAACAAAGTCTATCGGCATTAATTATTCATTTTTATTTTGAACACTGCAGAAAAAGTGAATGCCTCAGTGACATTAATCTAGTTGTCTACTTGGTGTTCATATTAAATGTGAATTCAATTGACATTTTCACCAAAGTTTCTAAACTTTATTTTTCTTATATTCTTAAAACAAGCTCATAACTTGGTACTGTCTCCCTCCCTCTCTCTCTATCCTGTCAGTAAGAAAGCTCTCTCTTTGCACTTTGCACCCCTACAGACCTGGAACACTACAATGTGCCTCAATTTTCAGAGCAAAGTAAATGTTCGTTTTTTTTTTTTAATCATTATTATTATCGTAGGCAGAGTGACTGAAGGTACTGGGTCTTTGTTAAACGTTTAAATAAAGTGAAGACAAGTGAAACGACCTTTCAGCGTCCGCCTGAGTTTCTGGCTGCAACATATTTTGGAGTACTTATCAATTACTCCGGTGATAAGAAAATTAAACTTTGCAGTGGTTACAAATAACTTTGGCTCTGTCGACTGCGCCGTCTGGAAGAACTTTAAAATGAAAATGGCCATGTAAAGGTTTTGTACCCTTCTCCATGCTGGATTATCCGTCAGTTCTTTTCTGACTGTTTCCTCTTTTCTGTGAGCGCCGCAGCAGTAAGCAACATACTAGGCTCGCTCACGATGGAATTTTACGAAATAAAAGCCAGTTAGCATCAGACTTTTACAATAAGAAAATAAATAATAAAAAGTGCGTTAATGCGAGATAAAGTAATTGTCGGCGATAATTAATTAATTAGTTAACGTGAAAATAACGCGTTAACTTGCCCAGCCCTAATTTTTAACACATTTTTTATTACTATTTTTAATTCTTTTACATTTTAATAGATACCTATCTCTTATCAAAATATATAATTATATGTATACTCAACTTAATCGCACAGTATGTAAAATCCACCACTAGGGGGCTCTCAATTAAAACAATAACAAAAGATGATGTCGAGGCTGGCGGGGAATCATGGGAGTGATTCTCTGCTACTCCACCCCCCACTAATTTTCATGTTCTATCAGTTTCATTTTAGCAACCAGCATGTTTTCTTTTCTTTCGTTTTTAAAAAAAATCCATCCATACTGTTCCTTTTTCTGCTCTCGTACATCTGAACGGTTTTGACTTGAGTGTCTCGCACTTCATATGAAACATCAAATATTCAAGCATCCTCATGAATCTTTCAGGTCCCATGTTTGCGATCATGTATGTTGAATAGGTCCAGGTGTTTTTACGAGTGTGTGTGGATGTCCATAAGTGGGAAGTCTATATCAAAAGTGAATATTCATGTGTTTTAGTCTAAGTGAGTGGAGCAGGAAAAAAAAAAAAAAAGAAGCTTGTCACATTGTGTATGTGCTTGTTAATCAAAATGTGAGCCAGTTGTTGACAGCACTCATGTCTCATGTAGAGAACTGGTTCATAATTTATATACTGTATGCTGCTCACTTTCTAACCTTCTGCAACTCTTTTCTGCAGACTAGAAAACACAAGACACTTTTCAAAGTGTGTCTTTTGGTCTTTTAGTGAGGATGTAGTGCGCATCGGATTTTTAAATAGCTTCCTACAAGTGCTTGATTTTAAGATATCTACAGTAAGCTAGTTGTCGTCAAATAAAGGTGACCATATTTCCCGATTTAATCAGGACCGCACTGTTTTCCAGCTCTGTTTCCCAAGTCTCCACAAATATCTATGTCCCGGTTTTAACCATCCAAAACAGTAGGCTACACCATGCTTGCGACACTGATTTGTCTCCATATATGTCAATCAATGTCGCCGCCAAGACTTTCGCTGTTTTAACCAACAGGAAAACATCACTAATGCACCATTGGTCAAAGTTCAAGTGTCAAATCAATCTCAGTGTTGTGGCGGCGTCTAAGCTAGCCTAGCTTATCATACTAACAGGACCAGCTGTGTTATGACGGGTAGGATAGCTGTCATCTGAAAAAGGAAGTCAGTGTTTTCCAAAGAGCTCAAGGAGCGTTACAGCTTCCTTTGAAAAGTACCAGGCAATGAATATGCGGTGTGACTCACTGCAAGTGTCCATTTTCAGTCACCCACGGTGGGAATGCTGACATACAAAGCCATACTAAACCGAGCAAACACAAACGAAGGTACAGGCTAGAAGTAGCACCGATGAGCTCTACAGTGAAATAAAGGATGCTGACAACCAACTTAAACAATATTCTCAGAAGTGCCCCTTTACCTTCCACCATGTGGGATCAATGCAGGTCACTAATCTGTGGATCGATGACCTTTGTTTATTGATATCCTAATTTTGTCCACAGTCAAATATTCTTTCTAGTGTACATTTACTACTTCATAGTCTTTCTCATCTTTGCTTTGCACCAGTTTTGTTGGAAAACAATTCAAAGCCCGTCTCGTATTGACACCTGTCCCAAATAAAGGTGGGGTTGTTTCATAGACCGAAGTCAATAAAAGCTCGGGCTCTTCGTTTTACGGTACACTTGGGAGACACATTGCACAGTTGATTCATAAAAAGCAGCGCAGATCTTTTCAGCTCACTAAGTTAAATGTTGTATTTGTTGAAGTGGCACCTTATTAACCTTTAGCCAGTGCCTGTTTGACTCCGTCTCAGGGGGCTTATTGTGTTTGTTTGCTTTTCTCTCCTTAGTTGCAGGGCTGTCTCTCTTTTTTTCATTCACTTCCCCTCCTCCTCCTCCTCCTCTTCCTCCTCCGACTGTTTTCTTCTCAGCTTTACTCCTCACAAGAGTCAAGTAGTGACAGTCCTCATTCCTCGAGGTTAAATACAGCGTGACCTTTTGGTTTCCCTACTAAAGGCAGCCTATAACAGTATCTAAAGCTGTCACCTCTCCATGCTGATCTAGAGGGACAGAACTACTTTGGATGCACTTTATTTTGAAGCATGCAGTTTTGTGTTTCTTCTCTTTCTTTTGGCCTTTTAGCCTCTTTTCTTTGAGGCTTCACATTGAAGACAGACCACACAGATTCTGATTCATACCCAAGCTGTAGAAATAAAGTAATTCAGTGTCTTACCTAGGGACTTTGCACATTCATATTCCTCCATTTATCTTAATTTATTTTGCATGCAGTAATTGGCTAAGACACATAGTACAGCTCAATGATCCCCAGCTGCATAAATCAATAGCTGCTGGGCTAATAGAAGGATCTTCTATGTGGCATCCTGATTAATTAGGGTTTTGTTAAATGTTATTAAATGTGACCCACCTTTAAATGCAGAGATAACATATTGTTTATGACCACCAGTAATGTGGCCTCTCTTCAAACAGCTGGGTTTATTAATGCAATTAAAATCACAATCCCATCTCAAGGGTGGCCACAAATATGTTTAAATCATATTCCAGCCAGAGGGTGTTCAGTCATTTTACTTAAAAAACAACAAAAGAGAATCCTCAGGGATTCAGTGAAGGAAGAAAAAGGTGCTCTCTAAACTCTGCGGAAAATATGTTCAGCTTAACTTTAGAGTTTTGTGGCGATCCGTCCAGTTGTTGAGATTTTTCTGTCTCATTCAACGAGGTGGAGCACACAGTAAACCACACATCTCATAAGACCTTGCACATAAGACCAATTGCAAATTAATAATAAATGTTTTTTTCAAGTATCTCTGTTTCCTGTGGACTGAATTCAGTCTGATTCAAGATGACTCTACGGTGTGTGACTATTTCAGTTACTCTGCACTCCACTGCTTCAGACTGGTGGAGAGCGACTGAGAGCGCTGCAGGTATCCTGGATATATATATATATAAATGAATGTACACACACAGGCACTCTGAGAGATGGACATGAAGAATTGATGGCAGAGACAGGTGGAGGTCCATTAGGTCACTCTGTGTTTGCTCTCCAGAAGTGCTGATGGTTTGACTCCGTCTCATGTAGACTTAGTGGCGCGCACAGATGTCAAGCCAAAGCTGCACTTACTAATGCATAAAAATGAAAACTATTCCCCTTTATATAATAGTTTCTCTCTGACTTTACAGTTAGAAAAATCCAAAATCACTGAATATGATGAGTTCCCTGCCGCCCACGCAGCCGCTTGAACTGATGCCTGCTGCACATTTCAGGTAGCTGGCACACACTGAACTGTGACCACTACAGGCGTCCCTACTGAAAACAATGTACCTGACGAACTGCTGAAGGTCGTCCAACTTGCACTGTTTGACGCCTGTTTGTTGATTCTACTGATTAAAGTCTGACAAGCCTCACGTTACATTGTTGCTGAAAATCAACGGCTGTAAATAACACATTTTTATTCCATAGACGAATAATAAACTAAAAAAAAGGACCTGCAGCACATTTTCCCCTCATTATCAATAATTCCTCTGTTCCTTTCTTTGTCACATAAACATTGTGAATCCTGAATTATGATAAAAACATATTTTTTTCAAATTTGCATTTTCTTTTCTTTATTTAACGTGCTCTATTTTCTAACCGTAATGGATTCATTTTTCTGAGTGAAACTCTTCCCGCTCTTTTCCCCCCTTCTTGTTTGTTTTACATAATTGGATTCAATTTCACTTTTCCTGTAGCGCCTAGAAGGATAATTGGGGAAACACAATCCATGCTTTCATGTTAGCATACCAATTACATGTGATACTGATTCTCAGCGAGGCGCTCCTCCAGATTCATTCTTCACATAATCAGTATGTTGTCTTTCACTTCTAGGTCCGGGCCCTTATATGCTCCCCTGTAGACTCCAGTACCTCGCTCCTGGCTGGTTTGCCATATTTCTCCATCCATCCGCTGCAGCTCATCCAAAACTCAGACCCGTCTTACATGTATCCCATCCTCTCCCCTCATCTCTTCATTTTGCCCTCAAAAAAATAACCTCAATAAAACAAAAGTTTCTGCTCATTTCGAGTACAGAATTCAATCGAGAGACTCGGGTTAAGGTGCTAAATTATTCAGAGTGTTACTGTAGCATACCCAAAGGTGAATAAAAGATTGAGCCTGAGAAATAAACATTGTTATTTATGGAGTGTTCAGTGTGCTTAGGATATACAGTTCTTTACTAATGGATGGAAACAACACTTTCAGTCGTAGACAGTAGACTTAAGATCGGATCCTTTTTGTTTGTTTTGACAAATCTTCTTTGGAAAATTTGAATATTGTCATTCTTAGAAACTGTGTTTGTAATTATCTAAGTTTGGATTTGTGTGTTATACATTTGACATGTGCTCAAAGCAATGTGTTAATAATAAACCACAACCTGGTTTCACCAATCTGTTTCAAGCAGATGAGCTGTTGTAAATAAGCCAACAACATGATCCACAAAATGCTCACTGAGACATTTTGCCTGCTTGTTATTAATAAAAACTAAGGCTTTGTAAATGTGTTTACATTCATGCCAACACATTATTATATGTTCCCAAAAGTAGACTCAAATAGAAACAGATGAATCTGTTACAGCAGGGGGCTCGGCAGCAGCCGCCATGCTGGAAATCCCGTCTTGGCCAGGACACTCTTGAAAAAGAGATTTTTAATCTCAATGAGTTTCTTTCCTGGTTTAATAAAGGTTTAAAAACAAAAAATCCTGTTTCAGCCTAACTTTCAGTCAACCTAGCGACAGGCTTAGAGCTGGAGCTGAGGCGGGTTTTAAGCCTCTTGACAAACCGTTACATTGCGCCCGCCTGTCAATCACGTCAGCTACACGCCTTACTATGGATAAAACACCGTTTTCAAAATCAAAGTGGAGCTGTTAAAAAAAAAAATCACCCCCATACATTGTGTGCCAGTGATGACAATAACTAATCAGACCTATTTAGTTTTTTTGTAAACATGATTATTTCTGCTGTAAAAACAGCTTTTTTGCCTGTTGTGTGTTTGTGATTTACGGTGTTCCTGGAGCCAGCCTCAAGTGGACACTCAGCGAACTGCAGGATATTTCACTTCCACATTGGCTTCATTTGTTTTGGCCCAAGCGGAGGTTGCCGCTTGGGCCAAACCAACATGCGTCTATGCCCCTCAGAAAGTATTGTTCTCTTAAATGAGTTAACCAATAAGTTAGAAGGTCATGGACAACTTTTCATAAGAGACACTGAGCTAATCCAAGCAGACTTGATGATGTTAATACTTGTGAATATTTTTGACTGCGATTATATCCCAATGAATGTATCATCTAGTTAATGTCTTGACTTTAAAGAAGATCTATTCTACTCACTTTCACCATCAATCACATCAGTCTGGGACACCTATTGAGTAGCGTTGCGAGATGTGTAGCTCAAAAACCTCCTTATTTATTCTATACCAGCGTCCGTTACATCCCTCATTTCAGCCTCTGCCTGAAACAGTTAATTTGAGCTGCTGTCTCTTTAAGGGGTGGTCCCCTCTCCCCATGTGCCCACTTTCCTCCGATTGGCCAACTCTGTTTGCACTTGTAGGGAAATCTGAGTGAGTTTCTGGGTGGATGTGTCATTAAAAGAGTTGTTGGGTGGGCGTGTCCTAAAACTTTGATCTATGCTTTGCTCTGAGTATCTTCTTTTTATGGATGTCCAACATCGTAACATTATATGAATGTACTTAAATAAGGATCAGAATAATAGATCTCCTAACTGTAAAAAAAAAAATCTGCTTTATAAAAAATAAAAAAGAATCATTCTCCGTTTGCCCCTCACTAACCTGGACATAAACTCCCCGTACTTCCCTCGCCCCCCTCTACCTTAAACTTTTCTTCAGCACATCATTTAATAAGAATTTTTGTAAGGATTGATTTGTTGCCATGACACGACAGGCTCAGCGAGGTGTTAGTTAAAATTCAGAGTGCAGATGTTGTTTCCATTTCAGTCTCTGAAATGACGAGACGAGCCTCACTCGAGGACAGCGTGTATAAATGTCAAACACTCGACAATCTTCAAAATCCTCAAAACCTGCATAAATTACAGTGAAGTAACAACTTTACACACGCACGCACACACTTTAAAATACAATTGCATACGGAGAGAGTGTAACTGAGTCTCTTTGTTTTCATTGTTCTAAGTACTTTACTGTACCACAGAAACATCAGAAAAGAGCAGCAGTTTACAGAATGACACAGAGATTAAGACGACATATATATTTCATGGCTTTTCATTGTCACTGGAGCAAATCTCATCACTCTGAGTTTGTTCCCTTATGTACAGTTAAACACCAAATCCTGGTTCTTTATAAATGGTTTTGCTTTAGTCCGTGGAATCACAGCAGCAGTGACAAAAAAATAAACTTTAAATCTTCTTTCTCTTTTAAGGTGACTTCAACAATTTAGGGGGGGGGGGGGGGGGGGTCAAGATTTTTTCCCCTTTCTTAGACATGCATGCAGGAGTCTCAATAGGATATGCTGTAAGAATCTAAAGAGCTATGGCACAGAGCTGTTTGATGTCAAAAAATAAATCACAGCTAGCATGTGTTTACAAGATGGGACATTAAAGTGTACAGCACTTTTCATTATCGTAAATATCTTCTGTTTCGTTCGTCTTTTTACGAGTTTTAAGAGTTTTTAATCCTCTGAGAAGTTTTTGTCTTAAGAGAATCGCCTGAACTTGACGAGTTTCTGGAAGGCCTGTTTGAACTCGTCGTTGAACGCGGTGTAGATCACAGGGTTGATGAGGGAGTTCAGGTACCCCAGCCAGGTGAATATATCAAAGAGCAACGGGTCGAACCAGCACTCTTTACAAATGGCCAAGACCAGCGTGCCCACAAAGAACGGCAGCCAACAGACGATGAACGCGCCCAAGATGATGCCCAGCGTCTTGGTCGCCTTCCTCTCCCGGGCCGCGCACAGCCTCTTCCTCTCCAACACGCTGTCTGCCAGCTTCACTTTCACACTATTCATGAACAGCGGTGTCCCACCTCCTCCTCCTCCTCCTCCTCCTCCTCCTGCTGCCAGAGCGTGTAGGTGTGCTTCCTGGTTGGAGGCAGAATTAAGAGAACAGAGAGACGAGCCAGCAGAGGTCTGGATGAGCTGCGCGGTTGTGAAACGTTTCCCGGAGGACGGCGTCTTGAAGATGCGGGAGCGGGCCGCCACGTAGATGCGTCCGTACAGGATGATGAGGAGCACCGTCGGCACGTAGAAGGCGCCGAAGGTGGAGTAGAGGGTGTACGAGATCTGATCTGTGTTCACCATGCACTCTGTCACCTCCTCGTGGGCTTTGGCCTGCCGCCAGAAGAGAGGAGGCATGGAGATCGATATCGAGATCACCCACACTACGCCGACCATGACCGCCGCCCGGCGCATGGTGCGGCGTTTCGAGTACTCCAGAGCGTCGGTGATCGCCCAGTAGCGGTCCAGCGCGATGACGCACAGGTGCAAGATGGAGGCGGTGCAGAAAGTGATGTCGGACGACAACCAGATGTCGCACACGATCTGCCCCAGCGACCAGGTCTTGCTAACGGTGTACAGGATGCTAATCGGCATGACTAGGATCGACACGAGCAGGTCCGTGACGGCGAGGGAGCCGATCAGGAAGTTGGCGGGCGTGTGGAGCTTCCGGGTCAGGAAGATGGTGGCGATGACGAAGGCGTTCGAAAGCACGGTGGCCAGGGTGACGAGCGCTAAGATTGCGGAGAGGGAGATCTGGAGGCCGAGCAGCGTCGCCTCGCTCCACGGTGGGGCCGTCGCGTTGTCGGGCATCTCTGTGAAGTTGCTGGTGAAGAAATCCAGCGAGCTGTTATCCAGCTCCATCATTGCCTTCAAACTTCTTTTCAGAGCAGCCTGAACATCGTTAGCTTAGACTGCACATGGATCAGCTCAGGCTAAAGCTTGTCTGTCATCATCCTTCATTATTTCCCATCCTTTGTATTGCAATTTTGATTTCACATCCACCTTTAGCAAAAACATTTTACTCCATCATTTCAGTTCTCCGCAAAATGCTCCTGTAATTGAAGCCGGCTAATTGGACCATTTTGCTTCCCTCCGATATTGAGTCGCCTCACTTTTGTTGCTGCAGGGAGACAAGAATCCTAATTGGTATTCAGCTCCGGTCAGACTGGCCACGTCTTTTCTCTCTCTTCCCCAGTTCTCTTATCTCATCTCCAACCAGCAGACAGCAGGCAGCAACACCTTCAGACCGTGCCTTTCCTATCTTTCAGATGCGTTAATGGGCTCCTCCTTTTCAATAAAGCCGAGCGGGGAGCCACGTGTAGGAAGAAGATGACGACAGATACACAAGGTTTGGCTTGTTGTCTCTCTCTCTTATCTCTTTTCAAGCCCATGTGAAGCCTTTAATATTTTGGGGGGGCCAAACTTGATGTTTCCTTGTCTGATTTTTTACAACTTTGGAAAGCCTGAACTAAAAAAGTTACATCCACATCAAAGAGAGGCGAAGAAAATCATCCAGCTTGTGGATGTCCATGCAGTTTTTGTCAGTTTTATGAAAGTTTGCTGAAAGTTCCCTCTGTTGAATGCTCGCGTGTTGGCTTATCCCTGTCCCCGTTCTCATGACGTGTCCTCTGCATTATCTTCATCCTAAGTGGAAAGAACGAGAATGACAAATAGGAAGATTAGTTGTATTCAACTTAAACATGCTTCCATCCCCCACGCTGAGCAAAACACCCACATGACAAACCCTGCACTTAAAGGAGAGTAAATGATCAACCCGTAATCTCCATCTCGACGTGTTAATGTATCAGAATGACTCCGTACACAGACTCGACACCCACACGCCTCAAGCCATCGTTTGAATTTTTAACAAAATCTCCAGGAAAAAAACATTTTTAACATTTCACAAAGTCATCACCTGTTTGCTTTGAAATCACACTGAGTACAAGATGATCCATCCTTGACAGCTAAAATTCCAAAAGATGAGTCATTAATTGAAACTTTACATCTAAAGCAGTGGTTTTCAAGTTGTGGTTTGGGACCCAAAAGTGGGTCGCGCAGCCGTTTTCAGTGTTCTTTCTCCCCGTTTGTTTTTTTTTTTTCCTTTTCTTAGTTCTGTCACATGTTTTGTTCAATCTGAGGTCCAAAGTGTACAATCTTTTCATTAAATAACTCTAATTGGTTGAAAAATAGAAGAACGTTGTGTAGGGATTCTCATGATGAAGTTGGTGGAGGGTCTTGATGAGGCTAGACCAGTTAGCCGGTCTAAAGCGCAAAAATTCCGCATTAAAAAAAAATCAATGATCGCAGCAGAGAAGAGAAACTTCCCATGTTGCTTCCAGGTCAGAGAAGACAGAGAAAAAAAAAGTCATGACAGGATGACGAGCTGACTCCCTTTTCATGTACAATGAAAGGAAGTGAATGTGATAATGTGGCTTCAGGTCCCAGTGGGGAAGGAGGACTGGAGAAGACTGTTAATCAACGCATTAGTCTTCCCCCTCCCCTCCGGCCGGCCCAACAATCTCTACGTGAGATGTGCTTTCATTTATTATTTAACAGCAGCAGAACTCACACTGTCCACTTTAAATTCAGAGGAAACAGGAAAAACATACATTAAGTGTCATATTTAATAGACTCATCAGCTGTGAAACCTCTTCACTATATCACAACCCACAGTCCTGTCAGAGGGGAACATTGAGATGAAGTGTTAATCTTTTTCTGTAATGTAGTCTACTATTTGTTATGCATATGTGCATTTCTTTACGCCTATGAAAAATATTTTTTTTAACCAAGCATGTTTTTTTTTTGCAGCTAAAAGAGATGGATTAGGATGACAAAATGATGTTGTGTGAATAGATTTACACGGAGGTTCATTATTTCCTCAGGACCGTTTTGCATTTCACACATCAGTAAGCGATGAAGTGATGTTGGAATTATGAAGACACAAAAAAGCTGCTGAAAAACAAACATCAGTGTCTGCCAAAGTAATTACACATGTTTGCTTTTTTGTCACAGTGAACGCCTCCTTCCACCGGAACATTATGAGTGTCAGGGCTGACTTTTTTTTTTCCTCGCCTTTTCCCGATGTGCGACTCTCAAAAAAATTCTTGATTAAATGAAGTGTTGATTGGCAGCCTGGCTCTCAGGAGGGATTACTGTGCTTGGTTGGTGACAATAATTATATTATATTAAACAGTAGATGAAAAACAATCTTGTCTGTTTTAGCCATTCATTTGCAGCCTCTCAGGAGAGCATGACTGTGTTTGTTTGCCAACCTCTGGGATAAAAAAGAACTGAAATATTGTGCTTTGATTATCCAATACACTGCTACGTCCAACATACGGGAGATTTGACGGTTAAAAAGTGCAACTTCAGTGTTTGTTTCATCTTCTTAACGTCCGACTACGTGAGAGCAGAAAACCAACAGAAAGCTTCCTCACGTCTTTCAAACACATTTTCTTTACCCCCAGTGTTTCATCCTGCAACAGGACATTCAAATGGCCTGATGATATAGATTCCTGATATTGATCCCTACATCAAAGACATATTCTTGAACAGCAAAGGAAAAAGGCACTGAGTCCAGAGTCCAGAGTCCACCCAGGCAAACACGTGCTGAACATCCACACACACACACTGAGACGCACAAACGCCGGTCGAACTGAGCCCTGCTGATCTGCACTGCAGCTTTTATGAATTTTAATAATGCTGCAGGACAGATATAGCTCAGTATCGTTACTGTGTAATGGTCGGAGACAGTGTGGGAGCAGCTGTGTTTCCAGTTTGTTTTTCACATTTTACAGGATAACTACTGAGAAGCATTGATGAGTAAGAAAAAAGTTCACTTCTTCCTCCAGATTTTGGTTCACGCTTAAGTATTTTCGACTATAAAACTCATTTCTTTAGGGTTATCAACCTGTTGTGTGTTACTAAGTCTATTTTCTGGACTCAAAGTTGTGTAATGCAGGCTTCAGTTAGGCTACACATACCGTAAGCTGGGACAATAAAACAACAACGATAATTATCGTAATGTAATTTTTTTCACTAAAATAGAACAAATGTTTGAAAGATTTAAAACTTCCATTACACCAGAAGAACTCTACAAACCTTTTCCAGCATTTGAAACAATATCCCCCGTTAGAACACGGCGAAGGAAAGACATGACCAAACGTCCCAACCTCAGCAAGCAGCGGGCGAGTAAACTGTGTTACTCCCCAGCAGCAAACTGTCATATCAGCGTTTTCCAGCTCCGTGCACTGAGCTTATGATTGTGAGATGTTCGTCTCTTTAATTATAGTTCATCATGTTCTGACAATAAAGAATAATTAAACCACCATTAACAATCGGATTTCTTCCACTTTCACTGAGAAGCAAAAATCAGACTTTCAATTTGAAAAAAATAATGATTTGACATTAATCTATAAATCCCAGAATCTGTGTATGTGTGTGTTTGTGTGTCTGTGTGTTTGTTAGTTTCTACTCAATCATTGGTCCGATGGACGTCAGACTTAGCGGGTGTGTTGCCGTGGACTCAGGGAAGTGCAGTGTTGATTGTGAAGTTTAGATGAGCTCAAATTGTTGCTGAAACATTTTAAATCGTTTTTTACACGACGGAATCAAAACTCACTGGCAACAGGAGACGAGCGGAAACAGTACACACGGCGCACGCGCAGAAGGAGACTCGTCCGAGGAAATGTTCTTTAGGAACACGTTAGCTAACCGCCATCAACAAAAGTCGGATGAAATCCCTTTCCTCACTAGGACTACACGTTGCCCCTAACCAGTCCTCACCAGCCAAGTTCTCACCAAAGAAATAACAAACAAACACATTCTGAACGGACACTGCACTAGTCGTGATAATTATCGACATCGACTGATGTGACATTTTTTATCGTGATGACATCTTAGTCATATCGCCCAGGCCTACAGTAGAAACACATAGCAACATCACGGATAACCCCCGAACACATCACCATGATAAGAGCTTCAGCTAACTCCAAAAAAGCAGTTTTTTACACACTGTGTGGTCCTCCTAAAGACAAGGAAACCAAAATTAATTTAAAGAAAAAAATATGTGGAGCTGCCCTTTGAAGCTCTTATCATAGTTTTTTTTTTTTTTTTGCTTCACGTGGACATGTGAAGCAAAACATCCCGTGTAGATCTATTAGAGATAGCTGTAACTACTGATGGATGAAGCATTCCACAGTCTGGCTATACTGTACAGTCCCACTTCACTGCTTCACTGGAGACTAGATTGATAAGCACACAGAGAGGTAATGATGCTCTGTCCTTGTGTTGTAGTATTCACAAAGCATGTCAGCATCAGCTTGTTCCTTTTCTTGTCTGTGTGTCACGCTGACATGCTGCTCTATGTTCCACAGTGAACATCATTTCCCAAACACATGCATACAGCAGCATGTGTGATGGATGGCAGACGAGCTTATCCGTTTACACATCGAACAAGTCAAAGACTAGGCCGGTCTCTGCAGGGTCTGGATCACAACCAAATAAGATAATGAGGCTCATAATGAATGAACGAACGAGAGGAAAAGATTTTCAATCAGGAACAGGCCTCGTCTAATTTGGGCGGTGTACCATTTGTGTGAAATTGTTAGCATCTACATCTGGCTCTGAAATTGAAGATCTAATACAACGAGGCATGGCTCAGTCTGAAATGATGAAACAAGCATTTATCGTTGATATCGCAGAAAACTTTAAGAAAGGATGTGAGACAAAGCCATATCATCAATGAGGAATCTCAGAATATTCATTTAGCAGCCCTGCTTTGTCGGCTACAAATTCAATTCATCCTGTCTGGGACCAAATCCAAGCAGATGCTGCAGCTTGTACGCAGCCTGTTTGTTGGTCTGGTGAAACAGTTAAACCCCTCTGAACCCGGCAGACCATGAGACCAGCGCGTGGCCCTGCAGGGAAAAAAAAGGATAATTGATTTAACTTGGAGGAGGTGGAGCTGTCGCTACCGCTGCTTTCAGCTAATGTCTGCTGTTTACTCGAAACGGTAGGTGAGCACAGGGATGTACTTTGAGCTGTCTTTAAGGTGGGTGGGGGGTAGAACATCAATGAAGAGGAAGGTATGGGATTGGTTAGCTGATAAACGAGGAATGATGAAGGAGGAGTCATGGGAGCAGTCTATTGTAAGCCCAACAAGAATCTGTTTTCCCCCCATCAGATCAGACAAAATAAAAGTTCCTAATTTCATCTGATATTTTTCATCCCCTATCCTTAACCATCTCAAATTGATTTGTAAAGCTTCTCAGTCCAAAATAAAGAATAAATGAGCCTTTAGACTTGCATATATGCTTATGTGAGGCTCCTTCAGTCATTAGCATCACACCCACATTCATTACTTTAAAGGTGGAGTCAGTGGAAATGTCTGTTGCAGCTTGTAAACACAACATTTAAACTGGGCCCCTCCTCCTGGGCTGATTGGCCCCAGAAGTGCACACGCACTGCAGGACATAGTGTGTACATTAATGCTTGTACCTACACTGCAAGCTACTGCACACTAGCATGAGCTAATCTCCGGTGTTTGGCACCGGCCTGTCCAACAGACAGCAGGCCAACTCTGCATCGGCAGGTGAAAGCCAACACAAGGTTCACACTTGTTTTGGAACAAGCTTCATCTGCTTGGCATTTCACCTCACTGTGAATATATTTTCTATTCTTTGCTGCTGTGTCTGTCATATCGCCTGTTTGAATCATGCCCCATGTCTGTATCCCCTCTTAGACTCTCTTGCGTACTGTCATTTGCTGGGGGAAACGCACTAGCCCCCAACCAAGAAACCTCCAGAATCAACCAAAACAAACCAAAGACACCATTATCCAAGCAGAGGACAGGATCCCTGCAGACACAGTCTCTACCGCACATGTACAGAGACACATAAGTGAGGATTGAGCGCCATTACTTTTGTAAAAGTATTTTTTCTTTTTTCGGAAAAAAGCTACTGACTGTATCATCAAGCATTTGTGGCTGCAATTTATTTGCAAACTTTTACTCTGCTGTTCTGTGTATGTGATACATATTTATACGCTGATGACACACTAATGAAGCTCGAAACAACAGCTCCAAAACCATGCCTGTTGCCACTGTGGCCAGTGATAAAGAGATATGCAGCAGAGATATACCCATGTGAACATTCAATTAAAGTAATCACTGAAACAAGTATGTCTGCCTGGTAATGTCGTCGACTGGTGCTTGTGTTGTTTAAAATGAATAATTTCAGGTGTTTTCATCTTGATAACACAAACACAGTCTTTTGGAGGGACCTCAATTACGTGTGACTGCATGTGCTGTGTGTGTTGAGTGTGCTTACGGGGGGCTTATCACAGTGTACCCACAATAACAACATAAGTGCTGTTATTTCCCTGCATGGGTCTCGTCTCTCTGACCACTTACAGATTGCACCGACTTAGTGATTTAAGATGATGGGACTTTAAACAGCCTGAAAAGCTAAGAAGCTATGACATGTTTATATTTTTTGGAGAATTTACTTTAATCTAAAAAGATGTTGAACTAAACAAAAGTAATTTGAAATGGTAAAGAACAACAAACATGATCAAGAAAGCATCTACACGATACTTATATGAATTTAAAGGCAGGGTTAGTCATTTTTGAAAACTAGCATGATTTTGAAAGTAGCATTCCCTCAGTGCTCCCTCAGAAGCCACGCCCCTCACTTACATGCACCGCACCGTTGCTCGAGAAGGGAGGAGGCGTCTGATTGGTTCATCAAATTGGTACCTCGTGGCAGACATTGGTTGAAGTTTTTACAGGCTTACAACTGCTAAAGACTTTCTTCATTCCTTTTTCAGAGCACATGAGTTATTCTGTCATAACCTAAAGAAAATTTCAACCCAAATCTTAAAAAGTGTATCTGGAGAAAGTTACCAACCCTGCCTTTAAGGCTAAGTTAACAACAAATATAATCCAGAGATAAATCCACAAAGCCAACTATGCAAACCTTAGCCCTTGGCTTCCAAATATATATTTATTGTCCAATTGATTCAAGTGGATGAGCTGAATTATTTTACTGTTCAACAGCCAAGCATGCACTGCCAAAGTATTTGGCTCATTTTGCCCAGCATTCGATTCAGTATGCAGTCCAGCTTACTGTTATTTGATTCAGCAACAGAAAAACATTTTTACAATGAAGTAAGCGATGCCCCCATACTGATACTAAAATTATAAATAGCCGGGCAGGGAAAATGAAACTATTGACACAAGGACACTAAAATGATTCAAATGCAAGACTTCCACAGAGCAGAGCACATAAAGGCAGGTTTATTTACAGTCCGGTTTGCTACACAGGCAGTCCAAAAAAACAAGCAAACAAATCCAGAGGAGCAGGTAAGAGGCAGGGTCAAAAAAGCAGGCAAGAGTCATACACAAGGACTGACTGAGAAAGAATACTAGGACGAGGTAATACAAGGGAAAATGCAACGATATGGCAACAGGAGGGAGGACACCATGGATAAAATATGCAGACACTCAGGGGTTAACGAGACGCATGGTGAGGTCAATCACATACTGCCTTCTACATACTCAAAATATACATGCTGCCTACTAACTCAACAGTTAGTATGCCATTAGCAATAGGAAGGGTTAGGGTTAGGGTTAGGGGTGTTAGGGTTGCGAAGTGAGCAAGCATCAAGCTAGTGTGTGACTGTCGGTCCATAAATAAAAGTATAATTTACATGACGTTTTTATCAGAGCAGCACATACAACAACAGTACAGCAGTTTTCAGTAGCAATTCCAGCTTCCTTATGTAGCAATCTTTGACGTAACATCCTGTGTTTCCACGGCAACGATAAACATTCTGTCCGGCGGCTCATCGTGGCAGCCGCCATGTCAAGACACATCCCGATACAACCATAAAGTGAAGGATTTCTCTCGTTTTGATAACATTTGGAAATATTTGAGATAATGCAAGTACTCAACAAAATAACATAGGTTTAGCTAATTTTTAATGAATTTAGATATTTTAATGTAAACATTGTCATAAAATTCTACACGTATGATTAAATGCAAGCCAAATTCCCCTAGGGGCAATAAAGGTTTCATTCATTCATTCATTCAAATAGTTAACATGACTTTGGGTGCAGGAAAAAAGATGTGGTAAATACATTAAATGCAGATGGTGGGGAGATAGTCAATGCATATACAGTAAAACTGATTGCAGTGCAGAATAATGGAAATACATTTTATTTTTTTGAATGGCCAGTGTGTGAATTGCAACATGCCGGCATGTTTTGCTGCAATTCAGGAAATAGCTAACAAATGATATCTCGAGGGGATTTATCTGGTCTTTGTTTGTGGGTGCCTTGGAGCATGGCGAGTGGGTGTTATTCTCAAACTGCGTGGGCTGCATGTGTGCACAATCCTGCCCATGTACTACACACATACATGAACCAACTCCACCACCGTCCAACTATCCACCCACACACACAAAGACAAAGACAAACACACACACACATGCACACACTTACACAAACAAATGTAAGCAAGGACGTACATAAAATACAAATGAATCCTCGCAGGAACGCTGGGGGACACTAAAGGGGCTTTACAGATTTATTGATTTATGGAGACTGACTCCTGTGTGAGCAAATGAAGTGCAGAGAGGCTGTAAGAGAGTTACAAGCGATGCAGTGACAGTGGTCTGCTCAAACCTCTGGGTACTAACGTGGGACTCATTAAAGTGACTGGAAGGATAATATTAGCTCCTCTGTAAGCAGATAGATAAGGAAGAGATTGTTATTAACAGGACAATGTTTCCCTCTTTTCAGCTGCTTAATGTTGTGCAATGAATTAAGGGTACGTTGCAGACTGAATGTGGTTCATAACATATTTTTTGCAGTACTCATGACTTCCTAAAATAAACTTTCATAGCCTCCTACTGCAGACACAACCTTCCCACCAATGCTTCTATCCTCTTCACAGTTATATACTCCTCACTATATGTACATGACCAATAGAAAGTGAAACTGGTCCAGTGCAGATCTAGGACACCTGAGAGGCTCTTCTTAGAGAGTGGGCCTGGGAAGAGCTGATGCAGATATAATCTGTCACAGCCGGCTGTGTGAAAATATATGTATGTGTGTGAGAGGAGGAGAGAAGAGGAATAGAAAGGACAAATATGGATTTGCTTTAAATCTGGGGTGAGTTGTGAATAAACAAAGTAAAACATACATTTTAGGAACTCTTATCCTGTGCAAGATCACAGCAGTGAACAGACTCAACAAGTCTTTCCACTACATTTAAGAGCACCTGACATTGTCCATTCGTTGCATTTTTCTAGCTGAATTAAAAACAAGTTCTGCCATCTTTCACATAAATTATCAGATCCAATATTTTTTCCATCCACTACAAACGAAAGGAATTTGCAATATTTACAACCCAAACACATTGAAGCCTGGATACCTTCTTTCTTTAAATGTTTCTTCACAGACAAGAGCTACAAATACTTAACAAACAATTCATACTCTTGTACCTCCATTAAACTATCGTGTCTCATACCCAAGCTCAGCTTAAAGAGTTTTGATTATGCTTTTCTAAGCAATGGCGCACCACAAGGCTGTGTGCTTAGCCCACTGCTGTTTTCTGTGTCGACAAATGAAATGATTTTTTTTTTTTATCAGGAAGCTCAGGAGCTTTTGTGTTAACCGACACACATTTGAAATAGCACCCTAAAGCCTGGTGAATATCATAAACAACACGGCTCACTACAGAAACTCTGATGGGAAGATACAACAGAAACAACATATCAAATTTATTTGTATTCACAAAGGTCAAAGATAACAGTGAAGAAACCTCACACTCACTACAGTCACCAAGTTAGAGCTGCTAATATCTGGCCTTTGATTCAGGGCCCTGAGGGCCAGCTATCATATACTGTATCACACATCTTTTATTCCAGTTAGAGGCAGTAAATTTACAGGATGATTGCTTCAGGAAAACATGTTATTTCATATGATTGCTCTCTATTATTATCTTTATAACCTATGTTGCTAACTGCTCAGATCCATGCTATATGAATGTTCTGAATGATTTAATGGTGTGTGCACTCTACACAGTTTATGTGTACTGCTGTCCTTTGGGAGATGACAATAAAACCATTTTATCTATAACTTACTTTATATCCAACATAAAATTATCAGTTCTCATGTGAAACAAAGGTTGTGTTATTTAAGCTGACTACCTATTCAGAGTTATTGTACAGTCTAACTCACATTAACTTCCCATTTTCAGTCTTACATTTCATTCAACTCAAACTGCCAGAGCGCCCTTTCAACGTTTCTTCATTATTGAGATAATTATCCATCCAAAATGATAGAAATCACCACGATCTGCTGGTCATACACCCAAATAAAGATTTACTTCATGTGCCTCACGTCATCATAAAAGATACAATATTTAAGCCATCATTTAAAATGTGCACTGAGAAGGAGGCAGTAATACACAACCCCTGCTCTCCTGCTGACAAAGCACAGTCTTTAAAAGTTACAGAGTACAGACAGGTGAAGGCAGGCAGTGCTGAGCAGTGCTGTAAAGTGGAGACAGACTGTAGAGTAGCTCTGGGCCGTCTACTGTGTCCCGAGAGCCTGCTCTATGTCAAGTCAATGTTGTACAGTAGACTTGTAATGGTTATTATATGAACCTGGAGTCTGTGCTGACTGAAGTGATAAACATCATAGAAATACAAAAAGGGAAAGCTCTAATACAAACCACTTAGCACAAAGAGCATAAATAACTGTACGGTTAGATCAAAACAACCGAATGTCTAAGTCTGTTTTCTACTCATTTGTATGTTGAAAAAGTAAACCCATTATAGATATATAAACTGCTAAATCAACCCACATCGTATATTAGTATCCATCTTTAATAATTATGTGGTCATTATGTTGAAATCACTTGAAAGGTTTGCATTCAGCAGCTTTTCAAAATTGCATCAGTTTCCTAACAGTCTCTCAGTGCTTATAATTGCTGATAATGCAAACTAAAGAGAGATCATAAAATATTAAGACGTTAGGCAATTTATAACTCTGAAGATGTAAAATAAGAGTTCTGCCCCACTGCAACCACAGCCTTGTTTGCATTAACATAAAATGGTCAAGGTAACACATCAAATAGACAGTAATATTCTCCAAAGAGCCAAACATTAGGATTGGTTGAGGAGGTCCGTGTCCGACTATGCTATAACGTTTTGCCTTGACATCGGTTGATCCCCCCGCCAAAGAAAGTCAAGAGGCGATGCAATCAAAAGAGCAAAGGTGGCGCTGAAAAAAACGGATTTTTAAAAATTAAGCTTACAAGCAGACATGCCAAAATGCACCAAACTCAATACTATTTTTTTATTCAAACAAGCTCGCGTCTCTATGTAAACGCGCCAGGGAGAGATGACAAGGTTTAGCAAGCAGTGCAAGATCAAGAAGACAGATGTGCAACACAAAACACAACGTACAACCTGTAAACCACCATTCAAGTTTATGAAACAAGTCAATGAAATGTGTGGTGTTTTACAGTTTTCCTGTATTTCTGAGGTGCATCAAATAGGGCATATAATAGGACACGATGAATAACAAGGTTCTCGGGAAATGTGAACATTTTTGGACTTGTATACTAGTTAGACTAAAATGATGACAGAGGCTGAGTTTTACCAGAGAAATAGTAGAGTGTCATCAACATAGCGGTGAAATGAAACATTAGCACTAGTCTGGCTGAGGGTGAGCATGCATGCTGACATTAGAGCATGGATGGAGTGAGCACTGCAGCACCGTACATGTTGTGAGGCTGATGAACTGCAGCAGTGAGAGATGATTCTGTACAGCTTTAGCAGAACCAGATGATCTGGTGTGAAGAGAGATCCCAGCAGAGACGAACATGTGGGCCGATTTGATCTCAAGCAGCTTGTGAACAATCTTCTCAACCCACTGCATTGTCTGTGCCAAGAACACACACTTCTGTGTGTTTTTTTTTGGATTTCAGATGATTGTCCTGTGCATTTTGGGCCTAAGTAATGCTCTGTGAAATGCAATCATTCTGCACAAAAATGTATCTTACATAAAAGGAAGAATATGCAACATTTTACACATAAATACAGAAGAAATCCACTATCCTGATGTCTCTCTCATTTATGACAATGAGTGAGAAGCACAAGTCCCACTGGCTGTGTTGTTGTGTGGGCTGTGTTTACATGGCTGGGACGGCCTTGTGTATAAATCTGTTTTAGTCAAGGACTAGAGAAAAAAATAAGAACATACTCACTGCTTATTTGGAAGTCACAGAATCGTTTTCAGCTGAAGGTCATTCTGTTTAATTTACATGCAATGTGGAAGCTAGCTAATGAGCGCTGACATTAGCCACTTGACATGTAATGGTAATGGTGCTTAATTAAGGTGCATTCTATACGTGCAAACTCGAGGGATGTTGGAGGTGTGTCACTGGAGGAGAGTGGAGGCTTCAGTATGGCGGAGGTGTTACTATAAATTAAGTCAAATGTGGGGGTTTTTTTTGCATCTTTTCCAAACTTTTATACTTTTACAATTGAAAGAAAAGTCTTGTTGATAAGGGCCACAGACAGATGTAAATCTCATGCAGATAACATATTGACTTAGCTGTCAATTATTCTGGACGTATGCATCAAGCATCGCAGGACCTCACAGGAATTGTGCAGAAGCTCATTTTTAAGATAAAAAAGAACCTGACATCTTGAGTCTTACGGTCGGAAAACATAATTAGAGTCAAGTTTCTAACAGAGAAAATGGGCTGTCAATTACCTCAATGGGCAACTTTAACAAGTGAAAACAATCTTGTGTTCAGAGAACGTCCGAAATCTAATCCCAGAAAAGATATTGGAGACTTTGAAACCTCTTTTATATGTCAATGTGTGTGCTAAACAAAAGAGACAAGACCGAAGCAATTACACATTTCAAACCAGTGCTTTCTATTGACTCCTCCATCCTCGTTCCAGTGTCAAATAACATACAAGTTTAGTTCTAAAGCTGAAACTGGTACTTTCTCAAATGTTTACTTGAGAACTTAAATGCATTATTGAAACTATAATCCTCCATCATTTGGGGTAGTGAATCGTGGATGTATTATATATTTTCAAATCAGGAGATGTTTATTATTTATTTCTGTGTTGCTTTTTAACTTTGCATCAGTTTGTTTTATCTGCCTCTACTTTTTTTGCTTAAAGTTGAATCCACTACAGGCTGTACCAACCAGCACAGGTAGTCCTAAAAAAAGCACAAGAAAGAACAAACTGTAACTTTCTCTCCTCTCCGCTCTAAATAAGTTAGAGAAATCTACAAATATGCAACCAGGACTTTTTGTTGCTTCTTCCTGTGGAGCTGAACTGCTACTGAACCATGACCCCAGAACCGGGTATGAACTGAACTTTGAGTTCTTTGAACTATTTCACCCCTACAACCATGATGATTACAAATTCACATCAGCTTTGATGCCTCAGCTATAGCCAGTCAGGTTACAGCTCACTTCTATCAGCGGACTGTAGATTAAAAGGGAGGAATGGGGTATATTTGTGTATTCAAATATTTGATAAAATACATTACCCCTGAATCAAAACAGCAGCACAAGAAGGCTTACAACAAACAAAGGAGGATGCACCTCAATCGATTACAGGAGAAAGATAATACCAGAGATCATCTGTCACGGGTAGAGCCAGGGGAGATTGTCCTCTAATTGATTATGCATGGCCTCACTACCAATGAATACGGAATAAGAAATAAACCAGATGTAATAAAATTCCCTTCGGGTGTCGCTGAGATATTGTGTTAAGAAGAATGTGAGGCGCATGTCTCCTAAGCACCGAAATCAAATCAGGTCATTTTAAAGTAAATGCTGCAGCATGCCTGTAACAGATATTGAGCAAATCAAGGTGAATGTTACAGTACAGATGCTTCTCTTCTATCAGGTGTTATTCTCCATCCTCCCAACATTTTCTCTCTTTCAGTCAACACATGACAAGACTCTTGGTGGATGCAGACAGCGCCCTCCCTCCCTCCACAACTGGCTTTAAGTAATGGAAACAGGCACCTTTCGACGAGCAGTCAGACTGGAAACACTGACCACTAATGGTCTGAGTGGCAAAGCTGCTGCTGTGAGGGTGAGGAATGCAGGCTTGTTCATACTGTGATGTAAACCCCTATAGTCCTTTTAATACCTGAGTCATGAGTTACCATGAGCTATAATTATGGTTTTTCATCAGCAGGAATCAGCACTAATTATATGGGTATCCTGAGTGTTGATAGGCCCGAGACTGAGATATACGGAAATGAAAATACAGAAGGATATTGCAGAAGGAATAGGTAAGTGGGGTGAAAGGGTCTAAGAGCAGAAAAGGGTGAAGCTGAGGAATGCGGCATAAATGTGATCAAAGCAAACAAACACACTGAGGTGAAATCATCCAGGATGAAAACGAAGCGTGATTAACATTTCTCTGAGACAGTTGAATAAAATGTTATGTCCCCTCAGCTGGTGTATAAATGATGATAGCATGAGAAAGAGAGATAGAGTGAGAGAAAGGAGTCTTCCAGTTACAAATAACAAGTCAGTCTTCCTCTGAGTCCACTCCCCCGTAAATAATCCTGGCTGTTAATCCGATGGGATTACCATTGATACAGTGTCAGTTTTCAGTAAAGCTTTAATTCCAGAGTGAAGAGAAACTCAGCAGGATAAACATTGACGGGGGGAATTGATGAAGGATTTTAAGAAAACTAGAAAATAAAGACTGGATTGGGTCGAGTCAGTGCACATGTTGAGATGCGTGTATTCACGTTTACTGGCAAAGTGCAATATTATCCCTGTATAATGTATAGCAACATTTTTACATGAGCAAGTTTTCCATTCAAATGTGCAATTTTCCCACAAAATTTTAACTAATCTCAAATCAATTAATTCAACACAAAGTATGTAAATTCAGCCACCAGGGGGCTCTCAATCAAAACAAGAACAAAAGATGAGTTGAGGCTGGCGGGGAATCATGGGAGTGAGTCACTGCTACCAAATATATCATTTATTTTTCGTCTGCGTCCCATTTTTGTTCATCGAGGTTGTTTTAGCTTTGTTCAAAAGCCATGTGCCTATTGATTTATTTGCATCTTGTTTCCATTTTACTTTTGTTGCAGTTTTTCTTTATTTTCATCTCAATTTGAGAACACTCAGCCAAATGCAGAAACTTATTTGTTCATCATCATTTGTACTCAGAAGTGTTTTATATGCAAATCTTGTACGAGCTGGAAAACAAATGAAAGCCTCCTTTATCGAGCATAAACTCTTAATTTTGAATATTGTTCATATAAATGGAAAACTTGCATTTTTTTCAGATTTTTTTCAGACCTAATAAAGAATATCGGCTTTGAGACAATTACCTTCATGAAGAATTTATACATCAGTTAGTAGCAGCCTGTTCGAAATAAATAACCAAGATTTCAATTTGATTTGTGATATTTTCTCGACTAAATTTCAAAACATTTTGTAAAAATGTGTAATGTCGCCCTCTGCTCATTCATCTTCCTGTTAGGGTGCTTTCACTGCGAGACATCCTGGATGTTTTTTTGGGGGGGGGGCATTTCTGGGCTTTTGTGTCTGAGCGGGACTTCAGCAGAGTAATCTCCTGTGCATTGGGAGGGAAATCTCAACCGTGATAACAGCAGCTTCCAAGTCTCCTCTTGGCTGACTTCTTACCAACCCGATGTCTGATGATCAGCAGAGCATGAAACAAACATGTTGTATACACAATTCTATCTTTCTCTCTCTGTTACGGCACTTGTTCCTGCCTTTCTATCTTTCTGCAATGAGTCACTGTTTTCATGTAACTCTTGGTCTCATTTGAGTCTTATCTCTAAAGTCTCATCATTTACAGTATCTCTCTATAGCGTTTCCTTTTGAACACTCTGCATCACATGCCTTCATCTTAGCTGCTCGTTAAGCCTTCTGTTCATCTAAGGGATTGTCCTGCTTCATGTTAGCCTGCCTTTATCCTAACCTTAATAACATGTTTATCCAGCTACACTGAAACGCTGGCTGTCATTAAGGATCATGACGATTCTTAGTCAAAACTCTACCAGTGACTGTTTCCAGTTCTGGATGCCACTGATGATTGATCTAATGGAAGGATCATATCCTGTCGATTGTCCTGGGTCTAGACCTGTGAATCTGCCAACTACCCCGATGGCAGAGGCTGCAATGTGAGTGACAATCAGAAGTAACAAATCCCGTTCTTAAACATTCACACGCAACCAACAAAGCAGGGGGAGCAACTTGGGGTTGAGTGTTGAGTGTCTGCAGGAGCTGGGGATTGAACCCTCGACCTTCTGGCAACGGACTCTAACAACTGATCCACAGCCGCCCCAAAGTTTGCATCGACAGTATAGGAAACCTCCCTAAAGGGTCCCCCCATCTGACAACATTCACTCTTGTTGCACTTTGACAATTGTTAGATTATGATGATTCTGAACTTTGGAAAAAATATAAACATGTTCACATTTCTTTCGTTGGTGTCAGATCATCTATCTCATAATGTTGATGAATGCTGGTTGAAAGGGCCCTCTATCTGGATTTTTGCCTCGGGCCCCCCAACAGACTCCAGAATCGCCACAGACTGTCACACCGTGTGATGCTTTTATTGACTTTTAGACGTTAAGTTTGTCGAACCACTGTTTGCTCTTTCCTATATCAGCAGTTGAACAAATAAAAAGAGTGGCTCTCGTCTTCATCATTGCACTGCTAGTAGCTCCTGGCGATAATCCCAATATTGACAAGTCCTGTCACTGAGATAAAGCCCGCTCTAAAACTTCAAAACAAAGATATTACTGTAGTGTGGTGAATTACAGCAGTGCTGTAGTGTTCTTCACGGACGCTGCCTCGCCATCTGCTCAGCTGTGAGGCTGCTACTCACATGCTGCGCTACTGTAAACAGTACAGTCCAAACAATGAAAAGCAAAACACTGTGTTAGCTTAACTCAAAGGGTTTGAGTGTGTTTGGTATGCGATGGGTTGGAGAAGAGTCTGAAAAATGAGTTTTTGAATGCATCTGCGTCTTGTTTCCACTCCAGGTTTCAGTTTTAATAAAGTCCAGTCATGCAGTGTCAGACCCCAGCAAATACATTAGACTCTATGTGTTACACGGTCACACGCTAAAGATCACAATGTGTGCTATTCATGAGGTACGGCTGCCTGTGAATTACAATGAAGACGCTTTGACCTGCTGTTTCACAGGGACCCTTTACTTTAACGTATAGTAAGTCGTTCAACAAGTCATTTCTTTCCTTGCTAATGTTGCTCAGGCTCTTGAGCTACTGTATCAATTCGCTAACAGTGGAAAATATACCACTCAAAATCCTTTTCTCAATAGTATAGTCCACTTCAGATAGATGATGACAAAGACAGACTTCTTAAAATAGCAACTGTATACTTGGTCCACTACCGCTAGGAGACTTTTACCACCTCTAGCTAGCTAGCTAATAATGGTTTTGAAGTGTCTAAAAATGTAAATTTTGGTTGGCGTTTTTTTGTTTTGGATTATGAAAATTTTAAAAAATCAGAGAATCGAAAAAGACCAAGTACTTTGAGTTTTCTGTTGTATCTTTCATCACAAGAAGTACACTGATTTACACAAGTTAGCTAGCTAAGCTAACTTTAGCTACATGACGAGGTTCAAATACACACTTCACATCTCTTTGTCTTTTATCTTAGGACAAGATCTCTGTTACATTAATATGCAGACATTTTATAATGCCAACACAACTGCAGAAAGTCTAAATTAATATGTCATTGACAAAGTTCAACCAGGACTGCCAATTAAAATTACACAAGTGACTTAAACGTCACGCTCTCATGCCACACATGCTTTTTCTCACGCTAACTTGTTGCGCTTTTTTCCAAGCCAGTCGATCGGTTGCTGAGAGTACACCTGGCTAAGACAGCACTTTTAACGCATTGCCAATGAACATACCAGTCATCATCATTATCATCTTCTGTTAGAACCATTTAGTCTATTCAGTAACTAATTCCAATCATATTCAACTTGGGGTTAAGTGTCTTGCCCAAGGACACGTCAGACATTTGGCTGCAGGAGCTGCATCGAACCCCCAACCCTCTAGTTAAGAGACGAACCGACTCTACAAACTGAGCCACAGCCGCCAGTGAATTTCTTGACTTTCTTTCTGTCTTATCTCAGAGATTTTCAGCCCAGAGAAGCTTTTTGCCATCAGGAAGGGTTCAGGATTATAGCTTCAGCTCAATTTTCTGGAGGATAAAGAACAATATTGCTTCAGGCAAGTGATGGAGAGAGACTAATGGCGATTTTTAATTCTCTATGTAAACGACATTATTAGAGAGAGCTGTTCTTCTCTGGAAGCGCTCGTGAAGCCCTCAGTCATTAAATGCCTCTTCCTACATCAATTATTAAACCAGAACTTCATCTTGTGCCTAATGAGCTACAAATGAGGTTTTTTTTTTCTGATATGCTCTCTCTGGTGCCCCAGATGAGTGCAGAATACTCCTCCACCATTGTGTCAGAAAATTACATATTCAGCCGTATCATAATCCAATATTCATTGTTTCAAACTCGCTTAATTCAGTGACATTGTTAAATAGGCAGAGGGGATGTGAATGCGTGTTTCTGTCATTTAAATGGGTTGTGGATTCAATCTTCCGTCTTCCGTCACACCCTGGTAGTTAGCATGCACGTGCGCAGGATTGTGTGTGAATATCTGAGCGTGTATGTGTGTGTGTGTGTGTGTGTGTGTGTGTGTGTGTGTGTGTGTGTGTGTGTGTAGCAGGTTTGCCTGAGCGGAGCGAGAGAGGATGAGGGGAGAGAAAGGTGCAAGCGTGAGAGCGAGAGAGGAAAACCCCCCTCTCTTGAAGGGGACATTGTGTGCCGAGAAATACCTTTCATCAGAGCACAGTGATGCTGAATCTCTTTGATTTCAGAGTGTTTCACGTGTTACTCACATACTTGAATTAAAAAACCCCAGAAAAGATGGGTTTCTTAAAACCTTAAGGGCTCAAAGAAAAAAGGTCAAAAGATTATTTGGATTAAATGGACCAATGCTGAGGCTGCTCACCTCTATTGCATCTCCTCATGTTATTCCAACATTTCTTATTCACTACAAAAATAAATCATTACAGGTAATTACAACACAAGGGTGATATTAAAAACAACATGCATACCACATTACCGCAACATGCATGTTTAATAATGTCCCCAAGGAATCTATGCTTCACTGGTTGACCTATAATCAGTATAACTATGAAACTCTACTCTCCTGTCCCACATTTGTTTAATGAATTCAGCTGCTTATACCAAAACAGGGTGCAGGGTGCAGGGTTAAAGGAACACACGTTTAGTTTTCAGGTTAATGTCAGAGACACTGCACATTCCTGCCCATTACATAGGAATTTAACCCTTGTTTTCAATTAAATGAGCTTAATTTATCCTTGAACTGCCTGAAGACTCACGCTCACAAGCAACCGGCTTTTACAAGAAATGTTAGAAAAAGTAATTGCAGCCTTCATGTCTTCTCAAAATGATTCTGTCAAAAGAAAATATCTGTAAAGTTCCACAAAGCTGCATTTAAGACCTCAAACATTATTTGCGTTTTTAAGCATTTTTATTGAACATTACATTCCTTTTGAAGACAGAATTTTGTTTTCAGCTGTCACCTCATCTTATAAGTCAGGATCTTTATGCAGGTTTCATCCCTGTGGTGTTTTTTAACCAAGTATCTCGCAGCCTCAGGACCGATCAGTAACAGGCTCCCTTTGCTTCACCCACAAGGATCCAATATTGTCCTTGTGTGAATCTACACTTATGTGCAGTGTCCTGTTTGTTGTCTGCTGTCGACATGTTCCCCTCCAACTGTGCCTCTGGAATAGTTCTGTCGGGACATCAAAAGTGATCTCAAGTGACATTTTCATACTTGCTTCTTTCCCTGTTACGCGGTCACATTTGTTACATATACATCTACCTGTGAAAAAAAAATGGTATTTCTGCAAGTTAAAAGGTTATATTTCACTGTGGACTCCGTTTCGACTTCCACACAAATAAACCTGTTCTGCGCGCTCAGATCCGTGCGTAATGGTAACAAACGCGGACTGGTTTGTCATGTTATGTTCAAAGGAAGATCGTCAAACTTACCAAATTGCACCTCCATTTGGCGAATCTCTCTCCTCCTCTTCGATACAAAACGGAGCAGAGAAGATATCAGAGAATCCAGACAGAGTGTCCCTCTTTTACGCACGTCCAACAACACGAAACAAATGAAACAGGAGACCGGGTACATTCAGACGGAACCAGCAGATGGGCTCTGGAGGTGTAGATGCTGAAGCTGCTTCACGTCTCCACTAGCAGGTGGCGCGTGCGTGTACGTGTATGAACACAGCAGCCAAACGCATTCAAACCCTGCTATATCAAAAGTCCCACAAACTACGATTAATGTCATCCTGCTTCTATTAAAACAGTTTGTTCAAAAACCGATTTGTTTTGCCCCAAAGTTCAACCATAAAGTGTAAAAAAAAAAAGTGTGGACATCCATCTGATCCATGAAGGCGCAGCTCAGTGTGTGTTTGTCTTCTGCAGCCAAACAGTTAAACACTCTGGGGAGAAGCACGGGTGCTTCCTGGCGGTGCTCCTGCTCCTGCGATCCGGTCCGCTTCAGTGGAGGAGAGAAACGTCAACAAGTTGCTTCAAATCTGCGAATCTGTGAGGATTTCATGGGACTGGCTGCGCGGCAGATTCACACATACTACTGTGAGGGAATCAAGACTACATCGACTATACAGCCTACAGGCGCGTTGTTCCAGCAGCTCTGTGGATTTCTTTAACGCTCCGCACTGTTAGTGTTTACAGTAGGATGTTCTCAACAGCGGGATCAGAAACTTCCAGGAGGAGGCAGCTGTCAGTTCAAAAAATGTTCCACAGCAAACTAACAAAATGTATTTTCGTCTGAGGTCACTTACTAATAAAGCTGAATTCATGGATCATTTTAAAGAACATTTTAAATATTTTCTTATTCATCTCAAGATATTTTTTATTTCTGATTTATTCCTTCTGAGTTCTTAAATAATCCAGATCCGTTTTAGTTTTTTTCCATCCTGACTTTAGAGGGGACAGCTCCCCAACAAGTCTGATAAGTCTCAAACACTGTCCCAGAGGAGATTTAAAGAGTGTCAAATGTCAATGTGATCCGCAGTGATCAGCCTGACTCAAAGCAGTCCCAGTCAATTCTCTGTGCTTACAGTGAGGTTTGTAAGCTGAACTTACTCTGCTCTATTTTCTGCTTGTTTTCTGTTTAAATCTGCTCCATCAGCAGTGCTGAGCTGTAAACTCGCACGCATCAGTTTTATCAAAATTTCATGATTTCTAAAAACCCCTGTCCACACACATTACTCCAACACTGTCATGATACAGGATGCTACGCTGCTGTCATGCTGATACTGCATATACAGGGAAACACGTGTGTGTGTGTGTGTGTGTGTGTGTGTGTGTGTGTGTGTGTGTGTGTGTGTGTGTGTGTGTGTGTAACCCACATGTCACTGTCACCATGCAGCACGACTACAAAGAAGGCTCAGTTTGGGATTCTGTACATTTCAATGTTAACTGTCTGAAACAGATGCTTTTACTGAGCCAGAGTCATTCTTAAAGAAACAACCACAGCCCCAAATAAAAAAACATAATTTTAAATCTTGTTCTGATATAATAAAGAAAAGATCCAAAGTAATCTGAGGACACAACATCTGGTCAAAGTGTCTATTATCCGGTTAGGGGTCCATAAAACCTGATTATGGACCCCTCAGTGCACATTATCCTTCTTATGCAGTGGTGGTTCTAGACCACTTTTACTCAGGGGGCCAAACTGGGGCCAGTTGTTTTGTCAGAGGGGAACATTAAACCCAGCTGAAAAATAGACAAAGATGATCGCTTTAAAAAAAAAAATATTATGCCAAATAATAACGCACATCATTAAATACCACAACATCAAATACCATGATTTATATTTGTTTCAGTATTTAATACTAGATTGTTAGTCTGGTTGTTGAGTCAAACACTGTGTATGTGTTATAAGGGGGGCTCATCCTTTTGGAGGGGTGGCCACAGGGGGGACCAATCTCAGTTTGTTTCCAGGGCCTGTTGTTATGACAATCCATCCATTATCATACCGCTCAGTTTCTTTACTTTGTCAGAAGATTCATTTCAAGCGAGTTGTCTGAAAAGCTCTCCTCTGAAGTGTGAATAAATGGCGGGTTAAAATTACATTTCATGATTGGTGCTAAATCACAGGACAGCGTGCATTTGTTAGTTCATTAAATACTTTGATTGAGCTGCTGTTTTTCTCGCCCCGCTTCTGTAAATTTGATCCCTAATTGAATCAATAACAGCTCCTTGAAAGCTAATTAGCAGGCTCCTGGAGTTTAGAAAATGCTAATGGAGAAATGGAGCGCATCATTTGCACACATGTAAGAACACACACACTTTATGGGCTGATTTAAGTGGAAATTAAAACTGCTGAGGTTTGAATAATGAGGGTTTGTCTTTGATCCTTTCGGGTCTCCATCCTTGGGTAAAGCAAGCGACCACACAGGAGTGAAATAAAGCGCAGGATTGTTTTGTTTTTTTAGTTCAGCTCTCTGAAACCATTCACTGTAAACGAGGGGGTCAAAGTGTCACTGTTGAGATTTTTTCTTGCAGCCATTGAACATCCTGATATTGCAGTTCAAACCTCAGCTAACGGTTTTGATGTCTTAGCTCGATTTTTCTGAAAAGTGTGTCTTTTATAACATCATTACAGGACACATCGTGAAATAGTTATCCTGCAGCTAAACAGGTCAAGTGTCGAGTCTGGAAACACTGATAGGAAATGTCATTAAATGTCAAATGGTGTTTGATCCTTTAACAAGAAATGTCTTTGAGCTGCTTCAGTGGAGATGTGGGAGAATTTCAATTCATGACTTTGCCTGAAGTTATGTCGTGTCCTGAACTAAAATACCCCAAAAAAACTTCTGTAATATATTTCATTATAATGTTTACTTACAATTAGTGTTGTAGTCAAGAGCACACCCAAGTTTAGAATCAGAGATGGGGCGAAGCATCCAACAAAAAACATCCGTGGGGTTATTGAATTGAGCCTCTAACAATTTATGGTTGGTCTTGAAATCCTATTATGTTAGTGACCAGGGTATTAAATCTACCAACAAAAGGTAGACCACTGAATGAATGCAACCTTTACGTCTCCTAGAGAAATTTAATTTGAAACAGGAGCATAAAAACATCAAAACAGACTTCAGAAGCCATAAATGACAACACATAATTTAACGTGAAACATTAGCATCCTGAATACATCCTGAATCATAAAAGGCCCACACTATGTTTGAGGTTTAAATAGTTCCACAAATGGTTTTCACCCCCCCCCCCCCGGACTGATTTTTATATGTTTGACTAAAGAATGCAATCATCTCTTTTTTAAAAGATGATAAAAACATCAAACACTTTGAGAACTGTCTTTGGACCGAACAGATTTGGACTCTCAGAAACTTGTGAGCGTTTTTGCAGCAGCGTTATAAAGTAGGAACATTGAAAGTCCAATAAAAGCCAGACACCTCTGTGTGGCACGGTGATGTATGACTGGAAGCAGGATGAGTGTGCACATTACAGTCTGTTGGAGCCTTACCAAGAGGGAACCAGATATCTTTACTGCCTCGCCAATTCAAACACTTAAAAGATTAAACTTTCAGCCCCTCCCTGTTTGTAAAGCAGAACAAAGACATTACTGTGTTATTATCGGATCCATCAGGCCAAAACACATCCCTCAGAGCGGGCGTCTGACGGGATGGAGAGGGTTGAATGTTTATTTTTTAATACCACTGCGCATTAAAACACACCTTTTAGCGGAAATCCATAACGTTTAGAAAATGCCCTGCACCTCTGAAAAACACCTGCAGCTTGTGGATCAATGCCGAATCTCTATATGCCTTTCTTTGAATATAAAGCGTAAATGCTTGAGGGGTCATAAAGAATATATCGAGTATGTTGATATTTTACCTTAAGCTGTTTCCACCAGGCCAAACCTGAAGCCAAAAAGGGCGACTTCATACACAATGAACCACTTTCATCCTGGGATTTCTCGTTGAGGGTCCTTGCACTGTGAGTGCTCGGGCCCTATTTAATTTTTTATGCGCACCCTCCATATGTAGAGAGGCAAGTCTATAAGTCAGTGTGCAGAACGCATCTGAGAGGAAGACGGCTCACAGCTCATTTGTCCACAGGCTCAGCAGTAGTGTTCATGATAGGCATTACATGTTTTTTTAGCTCATCAGAGCCAGTACATATATTTTGTAGTTTACATTATTTTTGCAATAAAAAAACAACCAGCATTTTTTTTTTTTTTTTTAAAGATTTATTTTTGGGCTTTTTGTGCCTTCAGTGGAGAGATAGGACAGTGGATAGAGTCGGAAATCAGGGAGACAGAGAGAGAGTGGGGAATGATGTGCTGGAAAGGAGCCACAGGCTGGATTTGAACCTGGGCTGCCCGCTTTGAAGACTATAACCTCCAAACATGGGGCGCGCGCACAAACCACTGCACCACCAGCGCCCCAAACGACCAGCAACTTTAAACCTCAACTCTCACTGGATTTATTTTGAATCAAGTCTGCGTGTTTGATGAACTGTGCCCGTTTCTTCCATGTGTCAAATACAAGAAGATATTGTCGAGGTTACAGGACAAAGCTGATTTTAAAGTTTTTGCAACTTCATGTGGTATTAGTTTCAAGTCGTGAGATAAAAAAAAGTATTAAAGTTGAATCTTTTTATCCTTTAATGGGATATTTTTAAAGTAAGAAACATATGGAGTGTGGTCGGCCTCATCCTTTAAAGTAATATTCTAGTGTGGAGTGGAGCTCTTCTTAGGAGTTCACGGCTTTTGTTTGCTGGAATCAGACAAAGGAAGACGTTCCCTCTGGATTGTTCGCTGAATGCTAATGTCCGCTTGTTTTTGTGAACTATGAAGGTTCCTTCCTGACAAAAAAAAAAAAGTGCTGACTTTTATACCCTTTATGAATTTTAATAGTTTCAAAATAGAAAATAAAGATGTCTTTGTGGCTCCCGAATTTATGTTTTGCTGCTCACCGCATCACAACACACGAGACGTTTCTTTGAATAAGAAAAAATAGTTGCTTTCTGTGGACAGATAACCCAAAGGCAATTTGGCTGCAGAGATGTGTTTTACTTCCTGGGTGTTCAAACAAATCTTTGCAGCAGCGGTGAAGTACAAAGGCCAATATGAGGAGAAAACAAGGCAAACAATGTGATAACAGAGGGACCACTGTTGTTTAAAATAAGAGGAAAAGATTAAGAAAAACAATACCCAAGAAGTTTAAAAAAAAAAAATCATAATGTAAAAAATCAGGGTTATGGATGTTAATTTTCTCTCTAAAGGGTTGAGTGACAGATAAACACAGTGCTATACTAAACGTGAATCTCTTATTTCTTTTCTAATATGAGAGAGTGAGATAAAGTAGCTGACTGATAAGCATACAGCACTTTCTTCAGATGTTTTAAGCCTGGCTCAGAAGGCAGGATCATCAGGCCGATTTAAGGTCTGATTACTCCTTCCTGGGTGTTCCCTTCTCAAGGCGGCTGCTAGGAACCGATCATCTTACCAAATTGTTATTGTATTGAGTCGTATAACCAATCTTAATGCCCCGATCTGCTCGGCGATCGTCTCTGACACCTGGCGTTTCAAATTGGTACTGCAGTCCAAATTCAAAACATTAGAAAGAGCTGTCTTTTCGCCTCACTCCTCCCAAGAGTTGATGAGAATGCGGGTTGCATGTTGAGGACACTGACGCTTCAGTGTTTAGCCTGCTCTGCACATGTCTTGAAATATTTCTCCATTTTTAAAAAACATCTCCAATATCCTCGTATTTACCACGTTTCTGCTCGTGAAGTTTATTAGAAACATGCAGAAGCTTTTTTAGGTCGGGTACAATCACTTCTATCTGAACCGGTCTGCTTGCCAGTTTCCATCGCTGCAACACCTGTTGATTTGCGGTTTGTCTGGCAAACCAAGGGGCATCCAAAACAGCCTTGTGGGGTTGTCTTAAGACCGCCTACCTTCTCTGGTCAAAACGAAAACAAACCAGTCAGGACCAGAATCTAAACTTCGATGGAGGACATACTGGCTGCTGCATTGTTGTCAGAAAAGCCAGCACTTCAACATAGCATGTTACCTTAAGTTCTGATGATATAATAAGGTAATTTTATGATTTAATTCAGTAAATAACTAACATATTGCTGCTTTAAGATGTAGCCTCAGGGTTGTTGTGATTTTAATGGTAATGAAACCCCTTGATACATATGGAAGGCATAAATATTACACTCAGAGCAACGTGTAGAACACCATGTTCTCTATGTGAAGAGCTGTTTTAATTATTTATAAAATGTTGTCCACATTTACGTATGTGCAATTGTATTTCTCTGCAAACTGATTAACTTTACTTTACCTGTATTACAATTTGTTTAAAATTATTATTATATATAAGCACATCACATTAGAAGCCAAGACGCAAGCTTCTGCCAAAGGTACAAAGCCGTTTCACTAAAGTCTAACGTTAGAGAAATCACGTCAATTACCCCACCACTATTACCCTCAGCCGTGACAGCTTACAGCTTATTCTCCAATGAAGTGCTACTGAGGCAGGACCAATCAATGAGAGATGTCAGCAGTACGAGGAAATGATGAAGCATACGAGCCACAATGTAACTATTGTTAACATCCTCTTACGAGACCATTCCCAGATCAGACAAAGAGAAGACTTATGGACAGTTCTGAGAGGAAGATTATGTCAATGAAAAAATACTAAAGTATAAGTCATCACATACAAGATGACATCTATAATTTCTCTCTGGCCTTGCATCCACTGTAGGGACGATAGTAGTCAGCTGAAAATAAATGAAGTCGACATATTAACACACCGTGACGCACACTGCTGCTCATGTATGTGATTAAACCTCTTCTCAGGAATGCTAAAGTTTTCATCTTACTCTACATCCACCTCTTAAGGATGTAACTCCACCAGGAAACCACGGTTGCTAGGGAAGGTAGTGCAGGCATTTTGTAAGTTTCCCATCAAACCACGAATGGAAAAACAAATGAATGCTATGTAAAGGAAGACGATTGTGAAGAACAAGAACCTCAATGACTTCTTAAACTTGGTAGATGTGTCAAAATGAACTGGATCAGCTGTAGCACTCTTTCACAGAACAACAACATTTCCATCAAGTCGTGGAGGCACAGACAAAGCAAACCCTCTGTTACAGAATCAGAATCAGAATCAGAATCGAGGTTTATTGCCAAGTACATTTACACATACAAGGAGTTTGACTTGGCTAAACAATTAACAAGGAAATAAAGCAGAACTAGAAACAACTTAAATAATACAGTATAAGAAGCTATGACAATATATAAAATAGAATTTAAAAATGTAAAATATTAAATATTAAATATAAAAAATAAAAAACACAAAATGTACAAAAGGTGCAATGAAGGAGCTGTGCAGTGGACTAGGAGAAAAACAAATCTTAGTGTGTGTAACTACTCACAGAGTGCATGCAATACATTTTTAAAGTCCAGAAGCGCTGGTTTATCCTCAAGTCATTGATCAGCTTTACAAAAATTACATAAGAAATAGAACTGCTCGATCCCAAAGCCAGAAGATGAATGTAGCCCGAGCTGTCAGGGACAAAGTATGTTCGGTCCCAAGTATGATACATCAACAGCTCTGTAAATGGAGTTTGCCTGTCTGTGTCCGCAGGCAAACGTTGTGGGACCAGTTTTTCCATGGCGCCATGGTTCCACTAATAACTATTCTTTGGACAAATGGATTATAAATGACTGTAACAGAGTCCCATTAACTCAGACCCTCGGAGGTGCTGGTGAACATGCTTTTTCTTTTTAAACCCAGAGTCAAAGCCAGAGCCGGACTATTCGGTCGAAATTGCTCTGAGGCTGAAGCTGGAACGTGACACTTATTCCATGTGTGCATTGTTGGACCCACTGTGTTGACACAAACTCACACAAACACCCTCATAACCATAGACCTTCCTCTCTAACTTATACATGACTCTGAATCCCAGGCGGAGTCTTCTCCCCTCAGTTTGCCCGAGGAAAAGGTTGTTTCCACATGACTCACCTGTCTGATGTAGTTATCACTATAGTCAGTCCGTTCAGTACCACACCTGCTTTCTCACACACATACACACACACATTAAACTGAGGCATTGAGTGCAGTGTGGGTCCCGTGCTTTACATACTGTACGTGTTGTTTGGTGGTGGGTTCAGGATCAGCTCATTAATCTGCACGCCAGCTGACAGTGAAGCCTCCGAGCGCTTGGCTCCTCACCCAAAGTCTGTCAGTTCAAATCCAACCAAGCAAACAGAACCTCTAAATGCTGACTAGACAAGAGATTGGGCGCTTGCACGGTCGAGAGTTCTTGTTAAAAATCCATCCTTTACTGGAAAGTGCTGCCAAACTGAGCACAAAGCCGTGTGAAGGATTGTGTCCCAGAGAGCTGCGGGGATTGTCCATTTAGCCGGTGCGAAGGACGTATAATCGTTTTAAATTTAAAAATTAAACTGTGCCCCTGAACCCTTTTCAATAGTCAGAATCAGCTCAAACATTCACATTTTCTTTTAATTCTGTCGTTTATACAATTTATTTGATTTAATTAAATGGCACCAGAGATCCTATTTCATTCTGTGATTAACATCTGCATATCTGGACAGATCTACAAATGGTAAGATGTAGATTTCTTCAGCCATTTGTGAACAGTTCTTCTAATCAGCTCATTTACTCGTTAGACACAGCTCGTTTGACATTCTTTGGATTTCTTTCCATTTTTAGACAGTGAGTACGGGGCTGTATTAAAAGAGAATACTGTAACCAAACAGTTTGGAGGACAGTTACTTTGTCTCATCTTACCAAAACTAAAGACTCAAAAGTAACAGAGAAAATAAAAATAGGTTAAACTGTCTGTTAATCTAAAAAACAATATACAGACCCCCAGATCATGTATTCCATCACTTTGTTAACATAAGGTCAACTTTCAGGCTGGGCTTCTAACCAATGTTGGTTAGAATTTCCACACATGATCTATCAATTTACATTTAAATTTACTTATTTTGTTTCTTTCTGTTTGATGGTTTTCCACATTGATTTCTGAACCTCTCTGTAAATTTAGATTGCATTAAGAATATTTTGTAGCTTACTTCTTTGGCTAACATAATACTGACAGCTAAACAGAAACCAGTGACATGTAAACAAAGGCTCTTCCACTCTGGATGGCATGGGACATTATAGGAACAAGTGTCTTCAAACAGCCAAACTTCCTGCACGGTTTGGTTGTTCATTGTAGATCATGAATGGCATCACCTTTAAATTCATACTGTTAAAAAAAACAAGTTAAAAAGGGCATCAGTAGACCTTCTATTATAGAGCATTAGGATGCATCTCAGTATCCAACACTGTTAAGCTGCATTTTGAGCTGTTGCCAAGATGAAGAGAAAATGTTTCCGTGAGGATCTTGAACCGGCCCCACAAGCAGGCTGAGACATTTTGCATCCTTTCTGTAAATGCATTGGTATTTTCAGGTCACACTCGCATCACCTCTAAGCCGTTCTCACTGGGAATAAACTAATCAGAAATGCAGCTCACGGAGTCTGCTGTATGTTGCATGTTCCCTCTCTTACACAAATATGAAATAAAGGTTTCCACATAAGATTAAAATGTATAGAGGGTTGAGATACTGTTTCAGTGATCCTTTTTTTTATTTTATGAGTGGATGACAAATGGGTTAATATTACTTAGAAGAAGCTTTAAGTGTAAAAACAGGTATGTTTGTGTGTGTGTGTGTGTGTGTGTGTGTGTGTGTGTGTGTGTGTGTGTGTGTGTGTGTGTGTGTGTGTGTGTGTGTGTGTGTGTGTGTGTGTGTGTGTGTGTGTGTGTGTGTGTGTGTGTGTGTGTTTAAGGACAGCTGCTCAGTGTGTCATTGAACAGCACTGGGCTGAGCTGTGGGTGCAGCACATTCATAGAAACAATCTGCTCATGGTAAACACTCTCCTGTTGATGTTTTGTGTTTCTCCAAACACATAAATGAGTCTCTATTAGTGGCAGTTTAAACTGTTTTTCCATCTGTCCAGTCAGTGGTTTTCAGCCAGCAGGGCTTAATGGATTTTTTTTTTTAGAAGTTGTCGATGCTGTGTTGCTGTTTAAGAACACCAATGTTAGATTTCACAAATATGTTTGAAAATAATCACTTAAAGGTCACATATTTTTCTCCTTTTCAACAAGTTTAAATAAGTCTCAGAACTCCAGAAAACATGTGTGTGAAGTTCCTTCTTCTAAATCCACTCTGATCCTGTATTTGATCATGTCTATAAACCCCTCTATTTCAGCCCTGCTCAGAACAGGCTGTTTCTGTGTCTGTACCTTTAAATATGTAAATGAGCTGTGTCTGACCACGCCCCCTCTATGGAAGGGGAAGTGCCTAGGGCTTTCTTACACCATTCACAATTGTGGACGGTGAGAAGGCAGACTCAGAGGGCAGAACAAACACCTAGCTGTAGGAATGTCACCCACCTGGGGGAGGGGTTACTGCCCTTTGTGATGTCATGAAGGGAAAATCTCCAAACGAGCACACATTTTCTGAAAAGTGGAGCATGCAAAAGACGGAGAGGATGGACTGCTTTCATTATTGGGAGTTTGCTGACAGGCTGACATAGGTACACATATTCGTGTTAAAAAACATGGTTAAGTGTAGTTTGCATAATATTTGACCTTAATAAACTTTAAAATGTGTATAAAAATTGTAGTATCAAAGTGAGGAGGATTCAAATTTTTGTTTTACCGTAATGTTATAGTTGCAAAGACTCTGAACAGGTTGTCATAGCTCTGTCACTATCACTTTAGAGCAGTGGTTCAGGGGGAGATGCCGTCCAAAAAAGTCTCTGGCACCTTTATGTGGGGGGTTGTGAGCTTAGAAGTTTGGGAATTTCTGTGTTAGAGTACTGTTTAATGCTTTATGCCGTTAATTGTAACGTTGATTCAGATAATCATGATGGATGTCTGAACTGCACTTTGCCAGATACTGTATAGTTTCTCTCAACAGATATGATGATATGAGCTGAAGAAGTGTACATCTCAGCAGCTGTTAGCGTATTATGCTAATAAGTATTGACCATGGCTATGTTAATCTCTTGTATAAATAGCAGTGGTACATAGGAGCACATCATGTGGAGGTATAGGCATTGATTTCACTGGGTTAGTAAAAAAGAAATCAAATGGGTCCTGACCACCATGTGGGGTCGCATGAAATTCAAATGCATTGATTAATAATAGGGGCGGTGGTAGCTCAGTCTGTGGGGACTTGGGTTGGGATCCGAAGGGCCGGTTCCTAAAGCCCCGCTCTGGTAGCTGGAGAGGTGCCAGTTCACTTCCTGTGCACCTGTTTGTGCATGGGTGTGTATTTCAGCCTATGTATGTGAGTGTAGCATGTTCAACAACAGAGTGTAAAATTAAAATTCTCCTCATGGGATTAATAAAGTATATCTTCTTCTCATGAAAAGAATATATGTAGTACATTGAAATGAATTGAACACAAGCTACTGTTGGCCATAGTCAGTGCCAAAACAAGAAACTTGTAGAGTCTCAGTCTGTTTGTCATCCATTGTGCAGAAATGTCATCCCAGCCCTTCTTCATCTGTCCACAATAATAAACATGAAAAACACTAATTATTTTAGGAAAAAGTTGTAGGTGTTTTGGATGTCTGGGGTCACCAGAGTTTGTGAAGTCAAAGTCAGAAAAGGTTGAGAACCACTGCGCTATATCAAAGACCCAGGTAGTCTAGACCTCATTATCTTCTAACTTCCTGAAACTTTTCAGTATCAGAAATAAGGCCATATTCAAAGAAAATGCCCCTTTAGATTCCACCCCTGCTTTCCTCATTAGACCTCTTTTTGTTCCAGTGATACAAAGATGAAGAAGCTCCTACGTGACAGTTTGTGACAGGAAAGCTCTTTTAAAGTCATCTGCAGAGTTCAGCGTTGGACCACTAACTGTTATCTAAAATAAAAAACTTTAATCTCCCCGGGTATGTTCCTGCATCCAAAACATCTGAATAAATCAGGGGGAAAAAAAATATTTTCTGTTCTGAAAACTCAAGATATAATGATACAAATAAGCAAAATCAATAAAACAGAAAAGGTACAGTTGATTTTTATCCTACTGAAACATGTATTTGCTCAAAATCTGGGCTCTTCCTGTAGGTTTTTCTTAACTATATACTGCAGCTTCGGTTCAGTTTCTGTAACCAGCCCAAACAAATGTTCATGTCAGCCAAATTACATTAAGCAAATTGAATTCCCCCTGTTGTTTTCATTAACAGGCTCCACCTCACAACCTATACGGCTGTGTGTGAGCTCAAATGAATACAGTTAATACTGTTTCCTTTTTCCACTTCCCATCTCCCCTTTATGATAAAAATACCTGAGTAATTTTAATGGATCTCCTGAAATCATCATACTGCTTTATTGCTCTCCAGTTGCTGTGAAAAAAAGAAGGCTTTATACCTGCAGAAGAGTTGTAAAAGCTGTGGCAAACACATGCGCATTGACACATTTTTATGTGTGAGGGGCTTCAGTGACACCGTGCATTTCTAAACCCCAAATCTCTGAACTAAACTGTCATTCCACCTGCTTAATTTCATTTCATTTTTATGACCACAGCCTCTAATAACAAGCCTCTTCTCACAGCATCAAAAGCATTACACAAAGACATCAAAACAGCACAGGATACATGATGTAACGCCACAGGTTGGGACCTTAAAGCTGACTCATAAACTAATAGATCAGTCAAAATGCATCCTGTAGACGAGAAATAAAAGCAGGCGCACAGAAAAAAACATAAAGGCAAACAAAGAATGCAGGCAGATGAAGTGGCTGAAAAAACGCAGGAGACACATAAAACATAAGGCGAGCTAACGAGGAGCAGGGGGGCTGGTAGATGTATTTCAGATTAATGAAGGTAGTGGGAACAGGTGGGAGGGAGGTTTGAACGTTCAGGTTATGAAGACTTGTGGAAACAGGGTTTCTTGCAGGTCTGGAAGGAGTGGCAGTGTCTGCAGTGACAGGAGAATCTGTATGAAGGGGAATAATCAGGCTGGAAGAGGAAATGGAAAGAATCAGGCCGATATAGGTACATGATATAGAATTTATAGATCGGCAGAGACTTGTACATTTAAACGTTTTAGACAGGATGAAGGGGGATACTCAAGGGCCAAGAAGCATTCAAGAAATGCATTCAAATGTTGACACATAATTTCCCACACACGGGGCCAACCTGTCAACTCTTCACCGATAGCTAAGACTGTGGGGTGCTAAACATGGCATTATCTCTTTTCACGCTCAGGACTCAACAGAACAACCTGATTTTATCTGGAAAGGGGTGGGTGTATAGTGTATAGAGTGTATAAATAGGATGTTTTATTGCGAAGCCTACCACATATATATTTTTTCTATTGGCATTAAACTAGGTACAAATCTCACACTTCCCGCCATCTGTCTTTTGCAACTTTGCTATTTCTCTTCTCTCAGTGGCTGAATACAGGAGGCTGATATTTCACCAACATGGGCGGCAGCAGCTCAGTCGTTTAAGGACTTTGGTCGGGAACTGGAGGGTCGCTGGTTCAAGTCTTTGCCGGGTACTGCCGAACCCCCAACAGCCCTGGTGCACTACCCGTGTCACAGCCCCAATCTGACATCTCTCCATTTATGCAAGTCGATCAATAACAGAGAAACCAGAATTTCCAATTGAGGATTAATAAAGTATATGAAGTTTGCAGTTTGACATGCAGCACTAAGATGCTTCAAGTTTTGCAGACAACAGAAAATGTTTCCAGAGGACTCTTCAAAGTCGTGCACGCTGCTGAGGCATGAGTCAGTTTTTTTGCCACGGTTTTGTGAATGATGGAGTCATTGTAGCGGCTGTAAAATTGGTTGGTTGCAAAACAAGTAAAACATTTCTATTCATTGATTTAGGGGACAACTGTGTCGTCCTAGAAACAGTGTTTGTGGACCTCCGTGCTGCTTTCAGGTGATTCCTCTTTGTTTGTGTTGTCGGCCTTTTTTACTCTGAATGCTGCGTACAGTGTGTTGTCAAACGGGATGACTTCTTAAGATGCAATACTACCACACAACCTGTCAGCAGGAAGTAAGCATTTGTCAGGGACTCGTTCCATCTGTGGAATAATTTGATGCACTGATGTGTTTACAGCACCAGAGCCCTGTGAGTAGGAGCCAAGGAAACGACGAGACTGAGTGCAACAGTGTGGCTCACAAATGTGTTATTAGTTCTTGAAAGACGATCAAACTCTATAGGACGGACAGATTAAGCTACTGAACATCTGGCTTGGGCTGCACAGACCATATTTGTTAGAGGGATCGATAAAGTGTTGGATTTGGTCTTGAATTGAAATGGTTGATGATAAGAAATACAGAATCACTGGCTGAATTATTCAACAATAAAACCAGACATTGAAGCCAAGAGAAATAAATGCAGTCCAAATGTCTTCACTTAGATTGGACCAAGAAGCAGCAACACACACACGACACACACACACAGTGACACACGCTTACCCAAGCTTGTGCCATTATAACCTCCCGTCATGGCCAGTTGGGCCCAGAACTACGGATCTAATTTGTACAAAATGTCACATGACTTTCAGCGTTCCATGTGATTGTTCACTGTCGTTTTCTAGTTTTTCCACAAAATCTCATTAAGGTGAAATTAAACCTCCATCTCGAGGTTACTGGACCGGAAGATAAAAAAAAAAGCTTTCCCTCTCACTTTTTTTTTTCTCACACGCTTCAGACTCACTGAGCGGTTTGAGCCTGAGGCCAAGAGCGAGGAGGCTGCAATAAGAGCTGAACTGGACACAGTGGGCAAATAAATGAGTCACAAGTATTATTTAATAATCTGTGTGTGTGAGTGTGTGTGTGTGTGTGTGTGTGAGTGAGCTGCAAGCTTGACATTTCATCAGAGGGTAACTTTAATAAGCTTTTTAATCTAGCTTGAGTGTCAAATACAGGGTGGGAGTTTTATCTGTTTTGTAAATCTATTACAGTATGGATGCTGTAAAGTAATACCTAGTTTGTCATCTTTGTAGAGCATGTCAGTTTAAAAGTAGAAATATGAAAAAAATATTTCAAATATAGCGGTGGCAGAACAATGTTGGCGCAAGTAGTACATTTTAAGAATGAAATTCTGTTGAGTTTTACAGAAAACTCCTCCAAGGCCCAAATGAAAACAGCCCCTCTGTCACGCTTTTAAGGTTTCATGCGAGCTGTTGTTTCATTTCTGCTGGCAAAGTAATATCGTTTTTAATTTTATTGAAAAAAAACAAAGGTCGGTGCTGTAGTTTAATATGTTATGGTCAAAGACTAGAGAAATGCATCTCCCCTGAGAACAGTTTTTTATTTTTCTAAACGGCCGGTCATTTTGTGGAACCACAAATGGATCCACATGAAATTCGCAGAGAAAGGCTCCATGCACAAGGCTGTATTTATATTAAATGTAACAAATTGGATTTCTCTTGTTTATGAGAAAGAACCAGGGAGCATGCATTACTCAGAGCTTGTACTGTATAACATTACTCTTCTTCTGGAGATGTAAACAGTTATTCTGTTTGCTTCTTAAGTTGCCTTAAAGATTTTGGATTGCTCTGCGTGGCTGGTTGTGCAACTTTCCCCAACAGTGCAATGTTCAGCTGAGCCATTTATCCATTAGTGACACATCCGGGATCACTCCATTTTTTTTAAATATGTAACTGGACAGGATCATCCTGTCTTCATGTGAGATAAATGAAGTGTTACAGTATGTTCTTGTATTTAGATCCTTGTCTGCATGTTCTCTCGTTTGATGAATACCATCTACACGTTTAAGTGAAATGTGTTAAATCTGTTCTCATAGTCAAGGGAACAACCAGACATTTAATATCTTGCTGTAATATAAACATAATTTTTCTTTTGTGCTACTTCATAGCATTGCAGACATTTAACATTTACAGCCTCGCACAGCCTGAGTAAACAAGTCTGTGTTTGCAGACGAACGAGCAGATGTTCAGTTAGCCAGCAAGTAGCGACAAAAAAGCTAATTTTGGGTGCTAACATCTGTGTGTACTTGTGTTTGGATGCAGAGCGGGGGGAATAAAGAGGGATTCATCATAACTTTGGTGTATCTAAAACTTTTAAATAGACTCAGACTGCTGCCGACATGATGTACTATTGCACTATTGCATTACAGTGAGAAATGCCTCATTTATGAAGCATAGAGCTCAAGGTTGAAAAATACCCATCACATGTTCGCCAAGTGAAGTCAGTATTTCACTGCGACTCGATAGTTGAACAGAACTTGTTGTCGTTCGCACACAGGGTTTTGTAAATTATCTTATTCAAAATAAATCAAGACTCAAGGCGCCATCATGCTCAAAGTTCAAATTAAAATAGTTTTAGGTTAAGGTGAGAAAAAGACTCCGGACAACCTCATGCTGCCATGTCGTGCAGTTTGTGTGTAGGTACATCCACACTCTGTTACTCTGCTGTGTACGTGACTTGGACTCTAAGTTCAAGGGGAGATGCTGCAGCCCCCGGGGATGAACGACTACAGGTGTAATACTCACATTTAAAGGTGTCTGCTGGGGGAGATGAATGGGATTAAAACATGACAGACTGTCACAGCAGAGCGTTGACCCTCACCCACACATTGTTCGTCTCATGTTCATTATGAGAGATGCAGTCAAGTTCCACCTTCTTTGTTTTGGTTCAGGGTTAAGTGGAAAGATCTACATAGGCGGGGATGCACTGGCAAGAAAATGATTACAGATTTCTCTCTCTCTCTCTGCAAGCCCAACACAGTGGCTGCAGATGTCTGTTCAACACGGCGTCAAGAAACATGTTGTGCATGTCATGGCGGCTCTATCATGGCGGTTGCCGCTAAAAACACAGGGACGAGTCAAATTCTAATAAAATTCTACAAATTGTACCTTTAAAGTTATAAACATCTGTTCCAAAGCAGAGCCCTGTCAAAGCTGCTTAGTGAAGCTAAGGGCTCTCTGACGGCTTGTCATCAGGTCCTGATTCATGTGTCATCTTAAATGAAGATGGATTTTTAAAGTCAAAACAATTGCTGGTGTGATTGCCAGCGTAAAAGATCAAATCTCCCAAGAATAGTTACCTTAATCCGCAATACTTACCTTAAGGCTGATGTAAAAAAACGTTGTTGAATATGTTGTATCAAGACAACATTGAATGTTTACTTGTGTAAATATCTACAACACATTGTTATCTGTGTCTGTGTGTCCTTGCTTGTTTAGAGCTGCATAGTAGAAATGATTCTAAAGTGATCATTGCATCTTTCATTGTGTCTTTAGTGTCGTTACATTGCCAGACCGTTGCATCATACCAGCTGGAAAATCCTGCCCAAAGTCAGCCCTCAGTGGTCTTGTCCTCGGGTGAGCTGAGCATTTTAATTACTCTATCTCAGTTTTGATATAGAGAGTGTGAAAGGCATGGCGCGGCTGTGGCTCAGAGTCGATCGGCTCCTAACCGGAAGGTCAGGGATTTGATCCCCAGTTCCTGCAGCTACATATCCGATGTGTCCCCGGGCAAGACACTTAACCACAAGTTGCTCCAGCTGCTTCGTCAACGGCGTATGAATGTGTTGGAATGGGATTAGTTAATACTGATGGTCACTTTAAATAGCAGCCTATACCATCAGTGTGTGAATGTGTAGGTGTGTCCTGTGGTCTAAAAACGCTTTGAGTAGTCAGAAGACTAAAGCGCTATAAGTTTACCAAATGTTGCGACCACTACATTCGCAGGATATAGATATTAAATACATCCCAGGATGAACTCCACACTCACAAGCGCTGAAGATGTGACCCCAAACAGATGGAGGTATGATTTGGAAATGTTATGAATGTGAATAAGTAAATACAGGACACTTTAATTCCCTGGTAATGTGCTGTTGGCACAGCAAGCAGCTAACAGCAGGGGTGTGGGAATAAATCAGCATACGCTTCCTGAGTTTATTCTATCTGATCTCACAGTCGCTTGAGGAGGAGAGAGTAAAAAGCCTTGGAGCGATAAAATGCATCAGTAAGCGTGGGATTGACGGAAGGCATTTGAAAAATATCATTTTTTATCAGGCAGCACTATTCTCCAAAGACTGTGCTAAAGAGCTCTCAACTGTCAGAGAGCAAAAATTTAAAAAATAAAAAGTATCTGAATTAATGATACACTGCATTTATTACATTCACACATATATGAGTTGTTGGTTTAGTGATTTGAAATAAACTTAAAATCTTATTCCAGCACCGCTCAATAATGAATGGACTGTATTATGTATTCTATATTCAAAGGACAAAAAAATACAATTTTGAAACAGATATCTGCTTCCTTGCTGAGAGTTAGATACCTCTCTCCTCATACTTACAAATGTAAAGTTAAGATAAGCAACCATTAAGCTTAGCACAAAGACGGAGTGTGAATCGGCTCTCCTGGCTCTTTCCTCAAGCAAATCCTGACTTTATGTTCTGGGCTCAGTGACTTCCTGTAATTGCGAGCGGAGCAGATACAAGGCTAACTCTGTAATCTGGTTAAACATGTTAAATCAGTGCACTGCTTGACTGGCTACCAATTCAGTCATGAGTCACACTTAATTATCTTAAAGTGTTGTAAGACGTGAAACAGGAAGCCCCTGGAGTTCATCTGAATTCATTTTAGTTTTTTTTCTTGCAGCTCAAGCAGCATTGCGTAGTCTTTGTCTGTTAAACATGTTTATATTGACATATCCATTACTCAAATTTAAATTAAAGGAGCAATATGTAACTCCGACACCTAGTGTTTAAAATGGGTACTGCAGTCCAAATTCAAAATATTGGAGAGAGCTGTCTCCCCCCCGCCCCGCCCCCTCCTCCCTAGAGTCAATATGCACGCAGGTCGCCATGTCACGAACACTGAAGCTTCAGCGTTTAGCCAGCTCCGCTATCTCCAACATTGATCCTAGTTTGACCACGTTTCTGGTGCTGGAGCTTATCAGAAATATGCAGAGGCTTTTTTGGTTGGTAGAATCCGTTATATCTGAACCAGGTCGTTGCAACACCTGTTGATTTACCTTTAACCTGGAAAACCGCATACCTTTTCTGGTCAAAAAAAAAAAATCAGACTATTCTAGACTCAGAATCAAAATTTACATACTGGCTGCTGCATTATTGTCAGAGAAGCCAACATAGCATGTCTGATCATATAGTAAGGTCACTTTATGATTTAAATTAGTAGATATCTTACAGATTTGACCTTTAACGTGTTCATGATGTGTTCAGGTGCAGGTGAAACTGAAAGTAAAAACAGTGAGGAAATGTTAAATGAAGAAGACTTTTTAGAAAGAGGGACACAGCTGCTATGGTAACAGTTAGAATGACAAACATTTTATTTTCTAAATGTATTCAAGCACCTTCTGTGAGATCTCACTTATTGACTTCATGCAAATTATGAATCAGGGAAAGGTGTTTCTCCCCAGCAAACGAGCTAGCATCTGTTTCAGCAAGCTGTCCACACCAAGCATTTCCAAATGTTGTTTAAGGCTGGAGAGGAAGTCATTGTAGATAAAGCTCACGTTTTAATATCTATAAAGACACTATTTTAGCTATAAGCATTTAAATCTAACTCCAGGTCGTGCAAACCCAAGATATGAGCTCCAGTAAATTTAGATATTTGTTTGTAGACTTCCACTTTTACAAAAATAACTCACAGATTTTATTAGTAACAAAGGCAGTGCCAAAGTTGTTGGTGGTGGTCCCAGTCAGGCAGGGTCCAAAATATGTTCTGGCGGGATTCAGCACAAAATTAAGTCCTGGACAAAGTTTGGAGGAAGTGTGCTAAAAAAAAAAAAAGTGTGTACTCATGCATGAGAAAAAGTAGTGTTGATTCTGCAGTTTCTCTACCACTTTGAGAGGACCGTGTTTGGTTGAGTCTGATGGCCAGAGATCATAGCTCTGGAGACCGAACTCAGGGTCCTGAACTCAATTTAAGCCATGACAGGGAGCCAAAGGGTTAAAGGGCCGGGGGAAACCCTCCTGCAACCTCTCACATTCCCTGGATAGAAGAACAAGGAAGAAAAAGGTCAAATGATTACAGCATCCCCTCCTATTGATGTTGATTTCTCAGTCTTTTTTTTTAATTTTCAAAATAAAATGTGATTGCGAGTAAGAAAATATGAGCTAGAGTTTCTTGAGATTTTTTGCAATTAAGAAGCTTTGAAAACGTTTAGATTCAAATTGTGAAAATGTTTCTCAAGCCGTTTTCACATAAGCATTCCTGAAAAAATAGATCATTTCAGGAGAATTGCTCCCGATATACTCCTGACCTGGCTGCTCACATATGCTCTTAACAGCTGGAGACTATCCCTGGGGGTCTCCCGAGAGAAGACTTGACGAAAAAAAGACGCGGAAGTAGCGGACGAAGCAACAGCATATGACGCTATAATGAGAATATTTGCCTTCATATCAATGCTTTGTGTAGTCCAACAGAATGACAACATAAAAAAAGAGCGTTTAATTACTCTATGCACCGTTCAGCAGTCACAGTATATAAACGTCACTCCTCCTCCTATTGGCTCAAGGTGATTTCTCCTGAGAAAATCCTGCTGTGTTCTCACATCAGCTCACTCGGACTTGCTGCAGAAAAAAGAGAAAACCGACGAACAAAAAATGTGGATGTTTGCGTTGACATATACAGCTCCTCCTGGAAATATCAGGAGTTTTTCTGCACGTGTGAAAGCCCTATCAAAGTTTCATTTATGTGAATTTTTCCTCTCAAAATATCTGAAAGGTCACAGATTTATTTCATGCCTCTGTCACACTGATCACATATTTAATATCTTAATTTTCTAATCTTGCAGTTTCTTCTGCTCTTGTTTTTGTATTTGTTGGATTTCTCGTCATCTTCTTCTCCCTACCTGCTCAGCGCTGAGGCTCTCTGCTCGGATTTGAAGCGTCACATCACATCAGCGAGTGAGTTCAGTCACGTCTTGGTCTCCGTGTTTCTGCCATTAGCTGGGCTGTCTTCAAGGTTAGACGCAGTGCCACAGGAATCAAAGCCCATTGACAGCGAAATTAGTTCAATTTCACCATCAAATTGTCTCCTTCACAGGACTTGAGAAGGTGATTTGGTGCCATACAGCGCAGATTGCTGGTTTTAGCACACAGCAGGTGATTTCAGCGAGTGGTATTTCAGTAATCCACAGTCTGGCTTTTACGTTGCTCAACATGCAGTGATGTAGTTTGAAGTCTCACAGTGAAGAGCACACATCGATGTTTTCTTTTTTGGCAGTGCTCAGTGACACCAAATATCCTCAGCATATTTCTTTAAAGTAATCCTCCTTCATGTCATATTCATGTTTTTAATTCAATATTAAACACTGTGTTTAACTTTAGTCTGTGAGCAGTTTTATGAGACTAAACATATTGATCTTTTTCTTAAGCTGCTAAGGCTCATCTCATTTGAACTCAACTCATGTGAAACCTTCTCCTGAAACCTGAATTCCTTTTGGAAAAAGAGGTGGATAAAGCCTGGTATCTGATGCTGCAGATCCATGATTGGATAGAGAGAGTCAAGTCCCTTTCACAAAAGAACTCCAGGGCCCGTATTCTCAAACATTCAGAGAATCCTCTTAAGAGAGCTCCTAGCTTAATATAAAAATCTTTGCAAGGATCTTTAGCTCAGCAGTGATTTAGGAACATTCTCAGAGCAACTCTGAACAAGGAAGAGACAGAAACTTTTATCCCAGAGATGGAGGCGTGGTTGACCCGGTTGCTAGGTATGAAACATTTTTTTCAGACAGTGTGATTGGTTGATTTTTATAAAAATGGGGGAAAAAAAGCTCTCTCATTGATAATTGGCATATGATGCACACACGTGGTGTCGGACACATCGGAAAAACAAGTTTCGACGAGTTGTAAAATTCACATGAACGCCCGCTCAAAAAAAAAAAGTTTAAAATCACATGGCAACTTGTGCAGCATGGCGAGCTCACTGTGTGTCGGGTAATATTCGATGATACGAGGTGCGCTGTCATGGGTACAAAATACAGTAAAATCCACCCACATATTTTACTCAACAGACAGTGTACTCTGTCTTATGAATAAAAAATCGGGATCATTAGTCGAGATATTTTGATGTGCTGTTTTGTACATGTACAGATATTTCAATGGAAAACAAAATGCTTTGATGTGGTTGTACTACTAGTACAGTCATGGGGAAATTAAAGTCATTGGGTTCATCCAGTTGGGACCATGAGTAGTTCTACACATTTTAAACTAATCTAAAGAATAGTTGTTGAACTATTTCAGTCAACGGGCTGACAATGTGAAGGCTAAAAATGAATGCACAGGTTGACATTTTAATTAAAGTCTGAAAAGTGGAGCACATTTCTATGCATTTATGTCAGTTTATATTTATACCTCAGTACGTGTCAGGCTCTACACCCCCCTCCCTTCATGTTTCCCCAACTCATTTATCACCTTCTGTTCTCACCCCCCCCCCCCCCCCCCGTTCCTCCATGATCCAGTTATCAGCGCGAGTGAACGTGGGAGTCAGAGTCCTCCACCACAGGCAGGTGTGTGTGTTCGCTCTGCGAGCCTGATCACTAATTCAGAGAGATCAAAGGTTATCCTCTCAGAGCCCATTATAGCAATGACACTGTATGCTTGTCAGCGGCAGTGTGTTAGGCCAGCAGGCAAAGCTGGAGAGGTTTTAATGCCTGTCACTGTCGAGCTGTTTCAACCTTTCCCTCGCTCCTACAACCATCACCGATCACTGATTTGAGGGACATTACCCTGTGAGCACTGACCTGATTTCAACACTGAAATTCATTTTACAACTGAATAAAATACAGCGACAACATCAACGTTGTGAACACATTTTGAAAACTTGTTCATTTGATGGTTACAAAGAGGGCACAAAAAAGGAGAACGTATATTCCTACTAAATTATTTTGCAGTGGTTGGGGACATCCCCGTTTCACAGACGTTATTTCTACACATTTCATTCTTCATACAAAAATCAGAAGTGTGATGCGAACACGGTTCAGAGACGTCGTAAAAGGAATCGTTTTTAGGATTCCAGAGGCGCTGCTTGTCAACAGGCAACTGCTTGGGGCTCCTGAGGGCTGACAAAGTTAAACCAAAACAGTGTGCCCAACATGTGCAAATTTTGTAATGACAGTCGGAAGTCTCCCTAAGGTGGCCCCATTTGACAGCACTCACGCTTGTTGCCCTGCTGAGCGCTGCATGCATTATTGCTGTGAAAACCAAAGTTTGTCAATGAAAGATAACGAAGAAAAATGAAAAAGGGTTACCCGCCTATAGGAGAGAAAAAAGAAACAGGAAAAAAGAGGAAGAGGAGTAAGCGTTGGATGGAAGACATAATGGTGATGAACGCTGGTTGGAGGGCCCCAAATTCATTTTTGCATAGGGCCCCAACAGACTCTAGAAACGCCACTGTAGAATTCCCTTCAGAAGAAGATACAAGAAGTTTGCCCATGCAAAGTTAGTCGAGCTGCACAGCTCTGACTATAAAAGCTGAAGGTACCCTGCAGACGTACTTGATGGATATTTAACGGGAAGGAGGATCAGCTGGCGACTCGGTGGCTAACAGAGATGACTGCTGGACTTGAATGCAGCTGGTGTGAGAAGGAATCTGGCGACTCTCATACTTGATTTCGTTTCCTTTGGCACTGCTCACTTTGACAATCATTTTAGTCTCCATGAATATGAAAATATTTCCCGAGTATCTGGTCTTATAACAAAGATGATTAATCAACGTCGGGGAAAATAAATCTAACTTTTCGCCCAATTTGAGGTCTAAATGCTCCAGCAACACTATTAGTATGAAGATCAACTTGTTGGTGATGTTGTGCCAGAAAAACCTGCTCTGCATTTTCAGTTCTTCTGACCCAGTTTCTAAGGTCTTTTCGTCTTTATGTAATTTAATAGAAGAAAGTGTGCTGGGTAGTTTGTTGGCTCCAATACTTCAATTTAAGTTTGCAGCATAGCACAGCAGCTGAAACACAGCTTCTCCGCTTGTTAGTCAGATATTTAGAGGCTGAAGGGAATTTATATTTTTTTAAATCAGTAAATGAAAGTTAAACCAAGTTCATTATTTTGAGAGCAGATGTGTATGTTGGCGTGCGTTCCAGATAGGGCCAAAGTTACTCCAAACTCATGTTAAGGATGTAGTCAAACTCTATCACATATTAGAGAAAAAGTCACACCATAGTCTCCAAATGTAAAGTCTGTTGTTGTTTTTAGTAAAAATCTGTGTTTTCAACTTCTTTTTACTCCAATTAAAAAAACAGGCTGCCCTCATTTGACCTTGCTGCTGCACATGCGGTGTTATTTTCTTTAAGATAATAAGTGAATCAATGATGTTTCTGTAAATCAAGAAGAATTTTGCAAGAAATCGACATTGAGGTTTGATTTAAGAGATGATCATTAAAAAGAGCAAACGTAATGAGTGTGAGTGCTTCAGGAGACGGCCTGAGGGGGAAATCTGAAATTCCAGATAGTCAAGTTACTCTGAAAGCTTCAAGACTTCTAATGAGATTTCTGCTCAATGCATGTTTGTATTTGAAACAATTATTAACATGCAGCTCTACATCTTACACAAATATTCAGGTCTAAATCAGTTTGACTGGTATATAGAGCCACAAAGCAGCATGGCTGGGCCAATGAAGGGTAAGAATTTGGCACATGGTTTGCTTCTTTTTCTTACCAGCATCGATTGTTTGTCATGGCTGCAATCATTTTAAATCAATAACAAAGGGTTAAAGTAAAGTATGTGTCATTTGGAATGCAATGATGTATCTGCTCTTTAAGTTTGGCATCTTAAAGCCTTTTATGTTTGATTTAGACCAGGGATGTCTATTTCTTTGTGTAAAGGTATCATCCCCCAGCCTTTTGCTGATTTGTGAAGTTTCCTTTTTCTGAGATTTTTATAATAAGAGGAGCCTACTGGAGTCCTTTCTCCTCTCCTCCTCCCTTCCCGTTTCCTCCGTCTCCAGCACATCTGTCCCCTCAGGATGCAGCTGCAGCAGGAGTATATGTCAAGCTCCTGAGCTGAGCTGAGGGCGATGCAGGCTGTTTGGAGGTTTCCCCAGGAAAGAAAAAAAATACACTGGAGGTTGGTGTTACTGATGGCATGTTGTAGTTCTAGGCACAAGACTCACACACTATTATCGCTAAGAAGACTCCTGCCTCGTTCAGTGACAGGAGATGTGGCAACTCTTGCTTGATATTACAGCTGGCACACCTGTGTGTGGGTTGGGGGGGGGGGGGGGGGGTCTAAAACAGACAATTCATACATTAAATATCTCCAGATTGTGACTAGACCCAAGGCCGATAACAGCTGAGCAGTATGTATTAATAAAATAAAACAAGATTTGGAAAGGTTCATAGAGGTTCATTTATTTTAAATGCACAGTTTGTAAATTCTGCCACTAGGGGGCTCTCAATCAAAACAATAACAAAAGATGAGGCTGGCGGGGAATCATGGGAGTGATTCTCTCTGCTACTCCACCCCAATGAAAACAAATTCAAAGTTCTCCGTAGATGAACCCAAGTATAATTTACACGATCGTTTTTTTCACAGCAGCAACCTGCACCAACATTATGACAGCTTTCAGTAGCAGTTCTTGTTTCCTTACGTAGCTGTCTTTGACGTAACATCCGATGTTTCCACGGCAACGATAAACGCGTTGCGTCTATCTTGGCGGTTTACCACGACAAGACGTGTCCTGTAACAACTATAAAATTACAGATTTCTCTTGCTTTGATAACTGTTGGAAATATTTGCGGTCATGTAAGTACTCAACAAAAAAATACACAACATAGTGTACATGTTGTATGTTTAAGTTAGAATCCGTTTTTTTTTTTTACTGATTGATATTCAAATTTGTATAATTTTGTTTGTCAGGAATGTTAAAGTGATGTGCAACACATTTACTCCAGTTTATCTTGGAAAAAAAGGGTCTAAAAGTGGGACTACATGTTCGAAGCTGAGGCTCCTTACTGTCTTTTGAATCGCTCACCCATACAGCCTGCAATGTAACTAAATTATGGATTTCAGCACATTGTTTAACACACTGTTAAAGCTGCAACAGGAATTAAATATTAAGCTGTAGTGAATTTTATCCATACACAAATGAATGCAGGAAGGAGAGAGGAATGGGGACTATAAAGCAAACTTGTTAAAAGAAAACTTTAAGCAGAAACTGCAACCATTTAGATACCGAAGGAGTGAAAGGGTGCGGTTACAAATCAACATTTGATGCTTTAATTTGCACAGTTTTCAGCTAAGTTGTTTGAAGAATGCAGTGTCTTACTCTGCTGCAGCAACCTCCTGACAGAAAACATTGTTGTGCTATTGTTCTGAAAGCTGTTTATTTTGACACTCTGCCTCGGTGTGTGTGAGCAGTACAAGACCTGAAAGTTTGATGGTGTGACGCAAAGACTGTATGAAACCTGGACGTAGTCTCAGTGTCGTCACCCATTGGTTTCTGAAGCAGAGTTTTGAAGCCCCATCATGGTCGCCATGTTTTAAAGGCTACCTCGATCTAACTTACAATCAAAGAGTTGGTCTTCAATTTAGCCCTGGCCAAAAGTGTTGCTCTAGACTGGGCGTGGAGTCCACTGGTGGAGATACCAGGGGAGGGGAGGGTATTTTTTTTTTTTTCAGAATCCCACTGTGACATCACAAGGGGAGCAAATTTGAAACAAAGCATTTTTCTCTGTGTTGTAAGACCACAAACAAAGGACTGGATGGATTTATTTCACATTCTGTGGGTAGGTAGAGACTCAGGTTACCCAGATATATGTTCAAAAACACTGTCAAAGTGGACTTTTCATAATATGTCACCTGTAAAGTAGCTTTCACAGCTGCAGTTGCAACCATTTGGTCTGTTTGCAGGAGCAAAGACGGATCGATTTGTCCTGTGTCACATTGACATTTTCCAAAGAGCAGTCGACATGGAGTCATGGACTGACTGCTGACATCTTGATTGGACAGTGTTTGAAACCTTTGATCTGCATCATCAGCACTACGTAAAATCACTCCAGCTCACAATCCAGCGCACTTCAGTGAACCTTTACCGACTTCTTTTGTCCTCTCTGTTGTCTGACACCTGAGTTTGATTGACAGCTCACACACTTGCCTTAACAAACTGAACCAACAGGCAGTGTGTTTGTGCTGCATCAAGCAGACACGGTGTGAAAGACTTCTCAGATACAATTTGTTTCCGCGCTGTTTCTCCAGAAAATGATTGCTGATGATTACCTCTTTTGTTGATGAGGATTCGGATGGTGAGCCAGGCGACATCAGCGTCAGCATCTTGTGCCATCTACATGTACGGAGCTGTGGGGTTCTTTTTCCAGCAGAACTTGCGTACATCCCTCTAGAGTGACTGAAAAAGAAAAGAAAAGTACAGTTAATTAAGTATCTTAAAGTCACAATAACACAAAATGCATTTCCCAAAAAGTGCTCATGACAGAAAAATAGTTTGTAAGTTTTTAATCATGCATCAAAAACAACTTGCATGATATAAATGACTTAAGTGAATCCTTTACTTCCATTTATCAGAGTTTTTTGATATTGTATCAGACATTATTCCCAAAATTCATTCCCATCTGTCGTTTTAGGGATTAAGAATGAACTTTATATCTTAACTTTGAGAGCATTTCCACATTAGGCACGAATGTTTCGTACCTTGCACAAGCAAAAGATCTCATGGTGTGTTTGTTTAGTTGATAACATCCAGGAATTTTTGTCAAATACAGAAAATGTACTTGGTTAAGGGTGACAGTCATAAAGTGGATTTTTCAGTTTTCAGTTTGAGAGATTATTTTGTCAACTGTCCCTGAAATTCCGCCATGGTCTCCAAGAAAGTTTATTTAGACTAATAATATTATCAAGTTAGAGGAGGTGAACTCTAGTGGCCACAGGAGACATGTCTCTCACCCTCTGAAATGGTTCTTGTCTCAAATATAATGTACCTTCTAATGTCTTATGCTGACTGTTGGCTGGATGTTTGTATGTCTTACAGCTGACTGAAAAACAAAATGCCCTCTCACAGGGATAATAAAGACAACCTTGAACCTTGAACCAGTCAAAAATATGACATCACGTGTGACATAATTTATTGTTATCACTTAATTTACATCTCCAACAGATATATAGCAGCCCAAACTACTTGTTGTCCTTAACCTAACCGAATAACGCAACTCCATTAACACCACATCTTCCACTTTTTCAGAAACACATAACGAGTGGTAGAAATATTCGTTATAGGAGTCATCCATATTGATTTTTTCAATCTTTTTGGTATGAAAATTTTGCCTCAGCCTGGAAAGTTGTTTTCACATAGCAGGAGTGACAACACACGGAAAAAAAAAAAACCCAGAGCATCATATTTATTCTCAACCACACTCAGCACCAGGATTCACAGCAGATACACAGCTCAAAAGCAAGACTCTCGCTCCTTTGAACTTATCTTTACTGGGAATCTTCCAGCTTTCAGCAGAGCTCACATGTGTACAGAAACCCTGTGACCTGGGTGGTGTCTTTATCTCTTTTATGACAAGGTCGATATGGTTTTCTGCCGTCTGCGGTCCCCGCTGGGAGCCACTGGGAAATGTCAATATCAAGACGTGTGTTTGAGAGTCACGTCAAGATCAGAAGTCCGACCCTGCATCATATAAGAGCTCGTCCACTCACAAGTTTGAACTTTGCAGATATCGAGTAGCGCTCCATTCATCCCTTTACATTAAATCAAAGCGATGGTTCTAGTTATATGAGGAAACACCGCCTATGTGCAATGTGCGAGTTTGACTGTTTTACAAATAAGTGATCGCCCTTGTGAGGCTCTTCCAGCGATGACGGGAGAGAAACTACAAATCATCATCATCGGTAATTGAATGTTAACGGTTGACTGAGCAGTAATTACAGTAAGCTTTAAATAATGATCAAATCAAAAACGAGGCCTGGAAAAAATAAATATGGGAAGAGTTATCAACCACAAGCTATTTAGTAGCATTTAATTAGATTTTACTGTAATTACAGCGATTATTGATGGTTGTTTCTGTTGCACACTTTGACATTAAAAGGGATTTCCAAGCATGTTGGTGCTGCAATAATAACTTTGATTTTGCTCTATGAAAATACAGAAACACTTGCACATTAAGTCAACGTAGATTACCAAACATCTGTGTCTACTGAATGACGCATGTGCCTTACACTCTCGCTCATTCAAACATATGCAATAGAAGTATGCTCACACTTTGATTCTCACACAGTTTATACTGAAGCAGGTGGGTTTACTACAGTCTACTGAACTATCAAAACACGGCAGGTGCGGCACTTCAAGACAATACATCTTATAAGTCTTTTTCTCTCAAACCAGGGCTTTCCTACTACAGCCTCTGTACATACGGTGTTTGCATTAACCACTACGCTATCAGCACCTTTTGTGGATTTAATTACTTGACATCTGAATGTATTGAATTACGCATTACAACAAATACCAACAGCTGCCCCAAAGCACCTGTGTAAGCAGGAGCGCTACTTGTCAACAGGCAAGGTAGGCAACTGCTTGGAGCCCCAGCAACCGCAAAGTGTGCAAATTTTGCAACGACAGTAGAAAACCTCCCTAAGGGGGCCCCATCTGACAGGATTCACTCTTGTTGCTCTGCTGAGCGCTGGTGGGAGGGCCCACCAGCCGAACAAAAATATTGTATGTGATTTGTAGCCAATATTCAATATTGTAAAGTGTTTATCCAATGTGCGTTTGATCCACAGGAACCATTTTCACGTTTGTTGTTCAAACCTTAATTGCTGTTATCTAGATTAGTGGGTAATTTATGCAAATCAAAACAAGGGGGAAAACACAAACACTTGAAAGCAGCTTCGTACAAGCTAACAGCCTTTTTCATTAACATACTGAAGTGGATATTACTGTAGCTACTGTAAACCTTTTTCCTGGAGATGTATTTTAATTTCACTATCTTCAGATCTTAACAGTCATTAAGAGTCATGAATTGACAACGATGGACCTTGTTTGCTACATTAAGATCATGATTCATGTTCAACAACTCCATAAAACTTTTGCAATAAGCATTAATTAGGAGGGTATTGAGAGCAAACTTTTGCACTGACGTGTAGAGTAAATGTTGTTTCAGTGTTTGAAAGACTAGAAAAGTGCTTTTTAAATTTGCAATTTGTCAGTATATTCATAGTTTTTATAGTAAAATGTAAGGCTTAAAAACAAAATTTAAACTTAGAAAGGTACAAGAAATTTGACTTTTCAATCATTTTAGTCTTTCAGTGACATTCCAACTGGCTGTAAACATGGAAAACCAGAGTGAGCACCCCGAGCAGACTGTGATTGTGGAGCAACTTCATCCTAAAGTATTTCTTTCTCAAGCAGCAACACAAAAAAGGCAGGTGGTGATGATGAAGGCCAGGTTATATTCAAGGATAACAGCAAAATGCAGGCAAACTAATCCAAAGTGCAGACTAAAAAAAAAGTATAAAAAGTAAAAAAAAAACACTGGAGTACACTGCTGGGAAAAGTTTGATGGTCCAGAGCAAGACAAACAAGGTGGGATTCATTTTTCCACACAGGTGAGACTGATCAGGCAAAGGTGAGAGCAATCAGGACAAAGTGAAAGAAACACACAAGAGGAGGAAGTGAAGGTCTGTGAGGAGAGGTGAGAAACAGAAAATACAACAAAGCATGAAACTGCTGTGCCCCAATCGCTTTGAAAGGTTTCAGTTCATCTCTTGCATACTTCTCAAATCTGTCCTGTTGCCATATTCAAACTCTCAACATTGATTTAAACTCACTCTCAGTTTGCCTGCTCTAAAGGTGCTTGTTCTGTAAGTCTTCTAGAGAGAGGGTGGGAACAGTGCATGTATAATTAAGCTGTACAGGGTGAGAGGGTGCAGACACTACATGAATCATACAATATGATATTTGAGCTGCAGTCTTCCCCCGCTCCCACTCCGTTTTGACAGGTTGAAACAATGGTTTAAACTGGAGTAAACAAGATTCTGACAATCTTCTTTTTTTCTAGACAGGGATGAGTTTGATTACTGTCACTTAGCCCTGAAATATTCCTTGTCGTACAAGTGATGTCTTCTCCATTTTTGTAATAAATTAAAGTTCTAGAAAAGCCATCCACTCTTTAAACAGAACCTACTCAATTATTTCCTTTTTACGTTCCCCCAAGAAACCAAATCTGGATGACAAGGGTCGCACGTCAGGCAACTAACAAAACACTGCACACGTCATAAAAAGGTAAAAAAATTAAGCGGACCTCAGTGACACAAAAGAGGAGAAGTGAGAGACACTTGACATGAGGGAGGTGGAAGGGAAAGTCAAACACACCCTCTACTTAGATTTTCATTTGAAACAGCTATTACAGAAAACCGACTGATGGTGTTGACTCAAGACTGACAACCAGCTGAGCAGGGAAACTCCAACCTCCCTTTATACAAAGCCTCCCAGCCCAGCTGATTGTCATCAGCCATCACAGGTGCAGTCAATAGCTCCTTGATGAGCAAGAGAACCTGTGACCTAGTTTCTTAGGGAATCAGTCCATAACAAATCCAAACATTTAAAAAAGAAAATTGAATCGCGTGCTTACTTTTAGCACTATGCCTACTTTGTTGCTTTGGTTCTTTTCATCCCATCACGGTTCACAGGTTGGTCATTAAAAACATGAAATTACTCAATATGAGAAGACTAGGATTGATGTTGCAATCGTGTATCGATTTTTTCAGATTCTTTATTAGCGTTTTGGAAACGATAGCATTTTTACCCGGTCTTGTCTCGGTCTCAGACTGGGCAGACTTACGGCCACAAGATTATGATTTCTCAGTGATATTTATGGTCTACATCTTGTCTCAGTCTCGCCCTGCCTTGGTCTTTGTCCTGGACTTTGTCTCAGTCCCTTAATGTCTTTGTCTCTGAGAACTCTGGTCTCGGTTAGTGTGGTCTTGACTACAACATTACTTGCATGTTGTACAGTTTATGTTGTTGTTGTTTGGTCTCTGCTTCTTGTTGTGATACCTGTGTTTTGTGAGATGCTGTGTACATTTGTATCAGTGTGTAGTGTACCTTTACCTGCCCAATGGACTACAGATGTAAGCAGACACAGTCTGTATTTTTAAGAATAGACTTAAAACTTTCCTTTTTGATAAATCTTATAGTTAGTGCTGGTGTAGACCAGCTCTTAGTTATGCTGCTATAGGCTTAGACTACCGGGGGAACTGGCACCTTGAGCTCCTCTCTCTCTCTCTCTCTCTCTCTCTCTCTCTCTCTGTGCATATACAGTACATCATATTACTGCATGTATCTATCTGTAAATCTCAGTCACTAACCACCTACTTTCCTGGGAGCTCTTGAGCTCTCTTAGGCTCCTCGAGATCGTTGGTTGACGGCCTGCCAGAACAACACCCACCCCTCCCCCCTCCCCCCTCCCCACCGGATTGTTGATGGACGGCTTGCCTCCCCCCACCCCCTTGCTCCCTATCCCTCTTCCTGCATCTTGTCCCATCTCTCCCCCTATACCTTTCCAAACCTGGCGCAGTCTAGGCCTGTGAAGGCTGTTTCGTCATGAGCCGGGGATCCAGCGGAAGATTTCTGCCTTTTAATAAGGAAGTTTTTTCTTTGCACTGTAACTTTTGCTGCTTTGCTAAAGTGCTCATGATGGATAGGCTTTGTAATCTTTGTAACATAGCAATAAGTAAGATCTTTTACCTGCTTTTTGTAATGTTAACAGACAAAGAGTAAGGTCTTTTACCTGCTCTTTTGTTAAGTGTCTTGAGATAACACTTGTTATGAGTTGACGCTATACAAAAATAAATTGAATTGAATTGAATTGAGATGTAAACATGCTAGATTATAGCCATAGACTAATCTCCATGTTTATGTTCAATAATGTGCACTTGCCCTTATTTAGAACAAATGAAAAAATAAATCGATTATAAGGCGAAGTGCAGTTGGAAATATGGTCTGACAAAAATGAACATCCACAGTGCTGTGTCGTGAGCACGGCTAAAATATAACCTGTCAGGGATCCCTGCTGCAAAGTGACAGTCTTTCCAACATATCTGTGACATTCCTGTACAGCCTTTTCTTGTTAATTATTAATCAAAGTACTGAACTCAGTCTAAACATGAGCCATGCTGGGTTTTGTTAGTCAAGCTTTACTTATCATATTTTAATTTCCACTATCATTAGATACAGCAGGACATTAAATCCAATTGGACCAATTATGAAACACATTGTGCCAGAAAAGCGATCATCGTGCTTTAGCACCTGAAAGTGTCATGTGACTTCTATGTTTTATTGATGTCTTTGAATGCGTATAGGGCTGAACCTGCGGTGACTATCCCCATCTCGTTGTCTTGACAGTCCTGGGGCCGAGGGATGGTGGGTGAAAGGAGGGAGCTGCCTCATTTCTACATTCACTTTATATCAGAACAGGATGTCAGGAGAGCTGGAGGGGAATGAAAAAACCTTCACATAATTTCATCCCGGTTTATGTTCCTATATCTGACAGCAAGTGGGGCGAGGAGACGAGTGGTGGGCAAAGAGCAAACTCCTCCACATATTTCTAATTTTCACATGCACAGTATAATGAATCAGAAACTGCAGATATGCACCGTATATGTTCGCCCACTGTATTATCTATTCCACCACCTACAGCTCATACAGTGCTCTGCATATCTCCGGAGAAGACTGAATGTTCTGTTCGCCGTTTCATCTTCTGTCAGATCATCATATTAATATATTAATGGATCAACTTTGAATGCGTTGTTGCATACATAACGGGAAACAAGAGAGGGAACTTCTGTTCTGCCCTCAACACGTCATCAGTGGTGTTCCTGTTTCTGGTCTTTCCTCTTCAGAAAAATCCTCCCACAGATGAACCAGGAGTGGTTTATCACACTGTTCCTTCTCTTTACGCCTCAGTTTGCTTTTCTACCCCCCCAACCCCCCACCCCACCCCACATTACTGTAGACTGCTCAAGGCTGCAGAGATGGAGCCCCTGCATCTAACCCTGGATGGCAGGAGTCCAAAGTCACTGACCAGAAGCTCAAACTGTGAGTTTCCCTCAGATGCTCGGCCTCAGGGACATTCTGTTCCAGCAGAAAACACTTGATTTAATCCATCAGAAGCCCATTTGGGTGGTGATTTATGAGTCTTTAAGCCGACTCTTTTTGTAAAAAAAATAAAAATAAAATGCTTATCAAAGTTCAGCAGATGGTAAGATTTAATTTGTTTACCAAAACACAGACGCCTTAAAACCATTCAGGATGCCAAATGTAAAAATCTTAAAAGCCGATTATGGACTTAATCACTGCTTTCCTAACTGACCTAATGATGATGTAAAGCCAATCAATGCTATGACCATCAGCATGGCTTGTTACCAGATGTTCTAATCAATAATTCAGACAAAAAGCAATTAGGTCCCGAGAACACCGAAGGGAATAACAATTTGTTACTCTTCATTGATGTTGTGTTGAGTGAAGGTGACTCATTGTTAATTCTGTTTTGTAACTAATAAGCCTAAAAGCTGATATGTGTTGGGATGAAACAGGGTAAAGAACCCAGAACTAAGATTTTAACCTCAGCCTCTGAGGTACTGTAGAAGTTGAAGTTAAGCCATGCAAGGCCAGGTTCGATCTGAATGTTGTCAAAATTAAAAAAAGTTGGGGCCCCTGGATTAGGCAATTAGGCCTGGATTAAGCAAACAATATCATTGATATTCGTCAGCCCTTTGAGGCACATCTTCCCCAAACTCTCATCTCCTCCACATGTTTCCTTCCTCTACTCAGATGCACTGTCAAATAAAAGCGAAGATAAGATATCAAAGAGGTTAATTACCATTTAGCAGAATTATGCCGCCAAAGAAAAAACAAAGAAAGAAAGAAGAAGAAATACTGAGATAGAACGACTCAGTTGTGTTTGATAAACTATTTTCCCTCTGGTTTACAAAGGCCGCTACAAAGATCATTTGACCTGGATTTAAGTTAGCTACAGGTGGGGTTTTTTAGCGATTCAACTAATTGTTACACACTGTGACACTAATTGTTTCCCCTTCGATCTGCATTGTTTTCTCCTTACCTTTTTGGGCTCTATTTCTGGAGAGGTTTTGCTGCAAACACCAACGAGTTAAAACACTTTGAGCCTTCATCTACTTCAGGGGATTTTTCACATGATGAGAAAGAAGACCAAGACATTCAAGTTTTAAATGTCATCTCTCCTGTAGTATTTCTGTGAATTTAAAATAAGTTGAATCATAGGAAAACCTGCCTATACATCAATGTAGCAGCCTTATTGAAGTGGATCTGGGGGGGGGTTTAGTACTCAATGTGACTCCCAGCAGGAAAAGGCGATAACATAGATCAACGATGGAATTAAATTAACCAAGCAGATCATCCTCTGTCCCTCCAGCCTCATTAAGAGAACATAGCAATCATCCAAAATACGCAGAGTAATCCACTGTTAACACTAAAAGTCTGCCGTGTAGTGACTTTTCTATTACATCAATTTATTCCAGGATGTCACTGAATGTGGCCAATAGAAATAACACCGACAGACGAGCAAGAAAAAGGAACATAGGAGTCCAACAAAAGCGCTTGAGTCTAAATTTTTCAAAATAAAATCAATTAGTTTGAAGTCCTTCTAAGGTAGATATTACAGGACAGATTATAATAACGCCCACTGTGTGGCTGTATAGGATGTTTAGCCTCCAAATATTTTTTTATGAGCCATTACACACTCTGAAGGGGACCTTAAAAAAATGAAAACTGAAGCGATTTGGATGTAGAAAAGTTGCTGCTGTATGTTTATAATTCATGCTCATACCTGTACCTGAACATTTACATGTCTGCCTGCATCCTATCCCATCCCCTAAGTAAATCTGACCTCCTTTCTGCTCATTACATGTCTTCCTCCTTTCCTCCACGGGATTCCTTTGCTCTCTTTAACTGCTCTCCTGTTGTCTAAATATACAGTAAGAATGTATACATATATATATATATATATATATATATATTATCTCCACCAAGGTAAATCTCCAACCCAGCTCGCTCTCTTCATTTCTTTTTGCTGGTTGCCTGTCACACTCACACCTCAACAGCACTGATGTGTTTGTTCCTGTTTCGCCCAGAGAGCCTCTCCTGATTGAACGCTTTGTGTTTGGGATTTTATATATAGAGTTGGCTCCTGTCTCTTTTCTCTTCTCTTCCACCTCTTATCCCAGTCAGAGAGCCGTTGATTGTATTTCCTCCGTCCTTCTTTAATCTCCCGGCGATGAGATGGAGGACTTCAGATGTGTATTTTTTCCTGCATACTGTCTAAGACTCTGGAGGCAATCTGTCAACTCAATCCCCCACCAACGGGCGTGAGTGCACACATGTTGTTCATGTGTGTGTTACGACTTACTACGCCTGTCAACGCCATTGGAGTGTGTGAGGCTACACACACAGTGGTCTCCGATCTCTTTTCACTCCTCTGTGCTTTCCTCTGCGTGTGAGGCATATTTGCTCTCTGAAACATCAGCCCGCTGATAAGAATTACTACGAGAGGTCAGAGCTGCTGTGAACTGTGCCTTACAGTGTGTGTGTGTGTGTGTGTGTGTGTGTGTGTGTAGGTTTGTGTGTAAACTGCAGTAAAGACTAAATGTAAAGAAATCATAAGTAACACTTTATATTAAAGGTGTTTGTAATAAGCATTAATAACAGGTAATAAGTCACTTATAAGACCTTATTAGATTCTTATTAACACAAATAAGACTATATAACATGTATATAAGGCAAGTTTGACTTTTTGTTTAACATTTGCTGTTCTCCACTCCAGCGGAAACACTTCTAAATACAATCTGCAGTCCATCCTTAAAAAGGGCCATTCCAACAACTTGAAGCACAGTTAAATGCAAATGCAGTGAGTAAAACACTCCCTTTTCTTGGGCTGACACGAGGACACCAAAAATACAAAAGAACAGACCTTGGAGTGCATCTTCAAACACAATCAGTTGAAATGTAGAACATTTACTTTTCTGCAGCATGAGAAGTTCACAGCGGGATGAAGGTGATCTACAGATTTTGGAAGGATTGGGAAAGATAAAACAGCACTGTAAAAAAAAAACAAGTAGTAATGACTTAAAGTTAGTGTCTGGGTTGCCTTAAAATGTTAAGTTACCTGAACTTAAAAAAGGTAAGTTGAGATAAATTTGTGAGTATTCCAAAGAAATAAAAGTTTTTATAGTCAAATAAACTGGACATCAAGTCAGTTGTACTTAAATCTTTAAGTTCACAAAACTTTTGATCACAACTCAGTTCCTGTGAAATTATCTCATTATCTAGTTGAGGCAAAATGCTCTTTCAATTTCTTTTGACTTGAAATCCAAAGTTAAAAATACTTTATCAAAAGTTGAATCCATCTAAAATATTGAGTTAAATGAATTAATCAATTTAAATTGAATATATATATTTATATTTTAGTCAACTTAAATCAGTTCAGCGTATACATTTTTAGTGATTCTCTTTGCTTGTGGAAACTTTCAACTTCCTTTCAAATACAAATTAAAAAAAAGGTGTAATCTCTACAGGTTATTCATTTTATCAGAGAAACCAACCAACTTTAGTTCTTCAACCTTTGATAGCAGATCACAAATGCGATCACGGTAAAAATATTTACAAATGTTTTTACCGCTTGTTGGTAAAAACGTTTCCACCCAAGAATGTGCAAAAAATCAGTTGTCCTTCTTTTGCTGCATTTATCATTTATCTGTCACTTTTCTCAGTATTGTCAGATGCAATAAACGTATAAAATCAGGTAATTTACACATTTAATGAGGTGATCTTACTGTGGTAACACAAACATTTCAGAAAAGATCTGTGAGACAATGTCCAAATATTTCTTGGAAGCTTTCAGAAAACTCCCGACCTCACAGCTTTACAAAGAAGCTGTATGCAATGTTAATTGACGCATTGATTTCAGGTACCTGAATTGAATTTCTCTCTTTGATCCCTATCCAACACCAATCATGTATGAACTGAAAGGCATAATACTTGACCACAATAGATCTCTGCAAGGGTTATTGGCAGATTCCTCTCACCGATCAGTCACAGGAGCTGACAGCCTTCAGGACACCATGGAGCCCTTTCCATTTCACAGTAATACCATTTGAGTTTCACAGCGCTCCAGCAGCTTTCCAGAGACTCATGGACCAGGTAATTTGTTATTTCTCTGGTTTTGCTGCAGCATATCTAGATGACATTGTCATTTACAGTAACACGTGGGAGGAACACCTGCAAGCTGTCTTGGATCGCTTGCATTCTGCCGGGCTGACTGTCATCCTATCGAAGTATCTAGGCCACGTCATCTTCAATGGGGTTGTACGCCCTCAGCTCAACAAAACCCAGGCCATAGAGTCCTGTCCCCTGCCACAAACAAGGAAGCAGCTCCAATCTTTTTTGGGCTATCAGGCTATCACCACTTCATAGCCAATTTCTCCAACAGGGCAGCTCTTCTCACAGACTTGACTAGATCCCGGAGTCCCAATCAGATCCAGTGGACAGAGACGGCAGTGGCAGCTTTCAGTGATATCCAGCAATTACTAAGTAAGCAGCCTCTTCTGTACAGCCCAAACTTTGACGAACATTTTCTTCTGCAAACTGATGCTTCTGATAGGGCTTTAGGAGCTGTGTTACTCCAGGGACTTCCAGTCGCCTACATCAGCCGGAAACTGTTCCCCAGAGAGGTTTGATATTTGACGGTGGAGAAGGAGGCACTGGCTATCAAGTGGGCCCTTGATTCCTTCTGGTACTACCTTCTTGATCAAGAGTTCACCTTGGAGACGGATCACAAGGCCCGTTTGGTTTGTAAACTTGGTTTTCTATTTTTGGGGTAAAAATAAAAACCTACCTTTTCTTTAAACTTAATCCTGTGTCTCGTGCCTTACTGCTTGGTCCCTAACAGTCCCCCACAAGAGAATCCTTCTCACCAGGATAAGAGTGTTTATAAGACACACTACAAGTGAAGGCCTGTGTCTGGCCATGAAATGTTTGTCTGATTTCACCTATGGCTTTGATGATGTCACCAGTTGTAATAATCCCAGTGGATTTCATTACCTACATAAAGATGTGGGTTCTTCTTTTTTAGGCTTTGGTAGAGAAACCATCCAGTGGTGACGAGAAGACGTACCACTATCTCCTCACACAGAAATACTGCCGTAAGTACGTTTGATAAGTGAGGGCCAATATGTGCTATGTTTTTGTCAACAGGGATATACAATTACTCTTCTGTTAAGGTTCTTTTTTATTTTCTGATAAGCAGAACTTTAATCCCACCTCTCTACACACTCAGCTCCAGTCTCAAATCAATGTAAACACATCAAGGTCTGCAGTACAGTGGTGATGTTCAGTCTGGGCCATGAAAACACTTGAGATGAGATAGAGACCACCTGTCTCTTTGAGCAAGGTGTGTTCGACAGAGCTCGCCATTTTTAAGTTAATATGAGTCACTTTTCAAAGTTGGAAACCTTTCTAGTTGTAGTTGAGGTGACATAAACGTATAATATTGAGTTAACACAACATTTTCATGGACTTGAAGTAAAACTAACTAACAGCAGGTCTCAGATCAGCCAGCTAAGAAGGCTGGGAGTCTCACCTGATTGGTTGGAAAGTTCACTCTCACTGTCAATCAAACACATTTTTTATTTTATTTAATTATTTATTTGTACTCTTTAAGCCTGGGTTACATTTAACTAAATATATATATGATGGGAAAAAAAAGAGTAGTGAACTTTCTAACAATCAGGTGAGACTCCCAGCATTCCTAGCTGGCTGATCTGAGACCTGCTGTTTGCCTGCCAGCCAGATATTCCTGCGTAGCCCAGCATCTGTGCTGAGAACATGCCTCTTAGTTTAAATCCAACTCTTCTGTCCTGACTGAGGGTACCAACATCCAAAGTGTTCAGTGCTAGGTTGAAAAAAACAACACAATGTTGGCTGTTGATCAAGGCTGGATCCTTGCGATAGCCTCGATGCTAACAAGAAACATGTAAAATGTCATATGCCAATGCTAATCAGTTAGCTTTTGTGTTGTGACAAATGTAGTATTTATTCAGGCTTCTTGTGATCTGTAAGAGCAAAAGTTTGACACCATGAAGGGTGGAAGTAGCTTAGCCACAGTATGTATGTAAATGAGTAAGGAATAGTTTAATGCAAGTTATGATGAAAGTTTTTCCTCTTTTGTTGATTTCACTCTCTTTGGTGGAGTCTCTCACACAGAACTTCAGTGTTTCATAGTACAGTTATTACAGTAAAGTGTCCTATGTTTTCTAATCAATAAAAAGCTCAACAGTAAATTGATAAAGAAAATCTTTAACCTTTTTCTGTAGTACAACAGAGCTAATGGAAAATTGTGAATAAAAACAGATGTTATTTTAATACTTGGTGTTAAATGCAAAGTGCTTAAATTGAGATGAAGCCTGTGTTGATGCTGAAGTGCATGTTTATCTTTATAGGGGTGGTGTGACCTGTCTGTAGGTCAGGTTTTGGTAAAAGGCAGATTTTGGGCTCATCCAGAAGACCATCCACCAACAAGAGCATCCACCATAGAACTGTGAGCAGCTAACTGGATAGTGAGCCCAACCTTCGAGACCTCAAATGGGATTAAGAAGACTGTTTCTTCTAAGGAAGAACTTCCTTTGTTACTTCATAGAGCACAGATTAAACAGAAACACACACCTGGATTGAGCCCCAACGAAAAAGACTGGGCTTAGACACGTCAAATGTTTGTTTTATTTCATGTGCACACTTTATTAATTAAGTTGTTAATTGCATTAGTAAATTGTATATTGTAATCTTGACCTGCAATATTTGTGTTCCTTACATACAAAGTTTGAAAATGTATTCCTGTGTGCATCTCTTGACTGGTATTCAAACCTTGGGCTCCAGGTGTCCTAGTCTTCTGATGTTTGTCCACCTTCAACACTTTATTTACTGTAACATGGGTTAAAAACAACTATGCTTTTTCCCTGAATTTGATCAGATATGTTGGTAGCTATGACACACCTAATGTTATCATAATGTTGTTAACGTTAAAGATAATACTTTTATTTGTAGTAACATTTTGTTTTTCACAAACTGTTTGAGTGGAAGTTCAATAGACCTCCTTTTTGTTTCTGTGTTTACTTGAAAATTGGATCCTGTTCCCACTGAGCTGTTAGTAAGTGCATAATAAAGTATTTATTCATCTTCATAAATAGTGTTCCCACTTTAGATCCAGTACCTGCAGAGGAGCTTTATTAACTCTTAAGTGCATAATAAAGTATTTAGTAACCTTTATAAGGCATTAATATGAACCTAATAAAGTCTTATTAATGTTAATAAACATCTTATTAATGTTTATGACGGTATATAAAGTGTCAGTACATTTCTAATAAGAGCCTATAAGTGTCTTATAAGACATAATAAATGCGTTAATTATGCCTATATTAACACTTATATAGTCTTATTTGTGTTAATAAGAATCTAATAAGGTCTTATAAGTGACTTATAAGTGACTTATTACCTGTTATTAAGAACCTTAATATAAAGTGTTACCTGTTTAGCCCTACTACATGTTCTGGGTTATTCTAAAAGGTATAATATCTGACATTTTAAACACAAGTATAACAGCTATCAAATATATCTGAACTACATAAAATCCACCTTGACTTTCAGCTCTGTGTTCATATAGGATGGAACATCACTTTCTTCAGCATATTTAAGTTTGGCATGAGTCTCAAACATGTTTCATTCACATAAACCCCTCCCTGCAAGAGAGACGCTGTCAGTACAGGCATGATGGCAGAGTTTTGTCACAAGAGGATTCTTTTTTTTATATACTTTATTAATCCCTGAGGGACATTCTGGTCTACATTCTGTTATTGTGAGACATGCTTATCACACACAAAGGCCAGAAATACACACATGCAGAAACAGGACCTGAGGACATGCATTAGTGAAGAGATGTGGGGCTGCTACACAGGGAGCGCTCCAGAGCTGTTGGGGGTTCAGTGCCTTTCTCATGGGCACCTCAGCAGTGCTCAGGACGTTCCCTGGCACCTCTCCAGCAGCTACCAGACCAACTTCCATATTTTGGTCCGCACAGGGACATGAACCAACGACCCCAAGTCCATGAACTATTGCCACCCCAAATTATATTTGAAAATAATCAATAAAATTATGTCAGATATCTCTGAGGTCAGGTTAGTCATTTACTTCACATAACAGAAGGAGCAGTTTGGCATTTCCTGAATGATTTGATAGTAAAACGTAACAGTGATGAACACATCACATGGCAAACCTCAGTTTGTGTAGCCGAGTCAATCAGGTGTGAAATGCAATTGACTCTTATCCCCACCATTATCATCTTCATTCATCTCTCACTGGCATTTCTTTTTCTCCTTACCGAACGCTGCACTGTTGATATTTGGTGACATTAAGCACCATAAATCAGAAGCTATTATCCCTCATAAACATGCTGTCAGCCGTACCTGCCAGCGTGCTTCTGTTCTATTTATTTCACTGTAACACCTTATCACTGCGCAGTGTGTGTGATTTATGACAGATTGCTACCCCTCTGAGGATGTAAACGATGCATACACTATTTACTATTCTATACACTATATTTATCATAAATGAGCTGCCTTTTTTTAGTATTCCCTCATAGGATTATGTTTGGAGCTGAGAGAAATTATATTCTATAATCCCTCACCATGTGAAATAAACTCAATCAATCACATGAAGGTTGTGTGTGTGTGTGTGTGTGTGTGTGTGTGTTTAGATGCAAAGCTATGGCTCTTTGTGGCCTTGATTCAGTTATATATCTTCTAACACACTTTCATAAATCTGTAATCTCCTCTTCAGGAATTACAACCCTTTGTGCAGACAAAAACGTGTGTTTTTTGTGCACAGCTTGTGGTTAGCCTTCCCAGTTTTAAAGATGTGAGGCTTGTACAGGAGTCAAAGACAAGCTATCATCCTTTGCTGGTATGTACATGAATGACAGCTCAAGCAGAGTTCCTCTCGTGTAAAGACAAGTCAGATTATAAAAAGAGTCAATGCTCCAGAATCCCTGTAAATATTTGATTTGGTTTCCTCCAGTCTCTGTTATAAATGTACTTACAGTTTCACCTTAAATCACACACGGCTTCAGTGCAAAACAAACGTGCAGTGACGATAACATGTGAAAAAATGTGGGACTTTGGTGTGTTTTTATATGCAGATTTAAAGACTGGCTCCACAGGTTAAGATTAATCATTATAAATATCTTTAATTATTTTACTTTTTATAATTCTAATACTTTTTCTTTTCTATTATTACAATTCTATCAACTGAGAATAATGACTGTATTTCACTGCAAGAAATCATTGGATTTTATTTTTGTTGGTTACATCCTGACATCATACATCACATAAGGAGTAAGAGGTGTATTGTTCGTCGGTGACTGTAAGTAATAGCGGGAATTGATTTGTTTTTTAATTATATTAAGGAGAAACCACAGTTGATGATGATGTGTCACTGGCTAACACCTGGTCTCCTTAATAAAATCAATACAAGCTGGTAGTGATCATCAGACAGGACAGGTGGGTTTATCCCGGCTATCATTCTGTCCCTCAAAAGTAAAAAAAATAAAAATACTCTTTTTCTTCTAGATTCGTTTTTAGATTATAAGATAAAGGTTACATATGATCGTGTGCTTGCAGTTGATGTCTTGTCTGAACATAAAATTTACTTAATTTCTGTCACTTGAGGTTTTGATCTATGTTAGCAGGTGGATATCGGAGGGAGAACAAGGCCACACAGATTAGACACTGATCAATAATAACACAAACATCATTCATAAGAGGTCATGACAGCTACAAATCTTATTGATCTGTAAATCGATGGAGCTCAGTGAATTAAATCATAAGTCTTAAACACATCAACATGAGGGCCTGGCAGCAACAAGACACGGTTGTTGTTTTTGTATGGCAGGAGAGAGAGAGAGAGAGAGAGAGGGAGCGAGAGAGAGAGATATGATACTTTGCCAAATTTAGAGTGTGTGTGTATGTGCATGTGTGCGTTTCAGAGGTCACAAAGGTCCGACCTCACCTCACGCATGTCAAGATAATAGTAGAGAATCTGACAAAAGGCTGACCTTTCAACATGACCCCTAACATCTCTCTTGGACTTTTTTTTTTTTTTTTACATCTCTTCATCTTGAGGTCAGATTTTAGAATCCTAGCCTGAAAATCAGACTTTTTTGAAACAGTTATTATTATTTAATTTTTTAAGAAAGCTGTATGTGACTCTCTTAAGAGCTCTGCATGGATCAGAGTTTAGACAGCTACTTGTGCAAAACTTTGGAACAAAAACGAAAAAGTAAATCACCCCAGACTTCTTGTTTTAACCCCTCAGATTCACTCTGCTGTGGAGCCAACAGACACCATATTGCCTATACCTCACTGCTGCTGCACTTCTTAAATACAGAGGGAGTCATCTCTAAGGAGGCTCTAGTTCGAGCAGCATGTACGTACTCTAACTTGAGTCCTGAATGATTTATCCTGAGATGTACAGTTTGTGTGTGGGGTGAAAAACAACAACTGAAGAGTTTCTTATTTACGTATAGGGAAAAGGTAGATACAACATAAAGAATATTTTATAAACAGACCCATATACCTTTATGCTTACGTGTTGCTCTGTAAGGATTTGTCCCAAGAGCAGTTCATCAAGCGGCCTTTTTTAAAGAGTTATGTTGTTTTTAAGCACATTGAAATGTGTGTTAACACCTTGATTATAATAAATATAACAGATACCTGCTCTCTTCATTTCACTTATAGAAAGCAATCTTTGCATTGTGTCTGTTTGTCCTGAATAGTTTCTATTAGCAGAAGGTAAACTGATGTGATTCTCTTTACATTAAGGCATTTATTCACAGTTCAAGTTGACTTTCTCACACAGTGATTGTGTAAGCTTTTTATATATTTAAATTAGGGATGACATTTTAAAAATTGTTATGCTTTTATTTTGACTTTTTGTCATATATTAAGCAGAGAGCTATTTACTTGCAGTTGGAATTCAACCCTGCTTTTATTTTGAAATACAGCCTTCTGTTAGGTCGATGGTTATGACATTAACTTAACCAAGGAAAAGGGATTTATTAGGGTTCAATAACTTAATGAGAACAGCTCAAAGGAACGGTAACAATGTGAAATGTTTGATGTCATGAAGTGGATTTTACTTTTGACTCATCAGCTGAGCTCTCTGAGAGTTTTTTTAATGAGACATTGAAAGATGCGGCATTGTCATTCTTTTCCAACACTGTGACTACAGGGAGACACTGAGGAGGCTTAATGGACAGAAGGGAAAAAATAGCATGCGATTAATCAGGATTAACTTGTTAATGGTGACAGCTCTAATTTAAGTATATGTATTAATCTATTCCTTAGCCCTTTGTGATCCTCTGTACAATATGTTTGTTATATATGACCTGGTTAAAAGGTAACAAAGTGTCTCTAAATGACATAAACATGTGTGTGCCCTTGAGTTTAGCTTTGGATTCAAATTGTAACTACAAGTTTGACCTGAGCAGCTGAATTAATCCAGTGTCTGTCTTTGTGTTGTTAATCTTAATTGTTCCTTTAATTTTGAACTTTTCTTATTTGAAGCCACCTGAGAATTACGACTTAAGTTAAATTACAGCATTAGAGAGAGACAAATATGTAAATCTTGTGCTTTAACCTTGTTGTGTTCACCTCTGCATACAGACGGGTGTCTAATCAAAGAAATGAATTCCCTGCACACCCGAGGATGAAATTTGGCTCCACTTTATGAATGCAAACCCAAACAATTCAGCAACCTCGGCTTTTATCATCAGGGATATTCCTCTCCTTCATTATATCTTATAATCTGGGTAATTTCATGCATAACTAAACCGATGTGTCACAGTCACACAGCGCTGTAACATTGAATGCAGATTAAGTAGACATCATTATCATCATCGGGCATCAGCCATTAGTTTGGTGTCAGCGTGTTGGCTCGCCAAACTACAAATGCTTTCTTTCTGATTGATTAAACTAACAAAGGTAAATGAAAGCAAATGAATCAGCCAATGGAAAACCACTTCACCACTACTCTTAGGCTTAAAATCTTAATGATCCTGAAAGCATCCAGCTACTCTCACCAACGTGTAAATTACTCCTGCAAACAGTCATAATTACATGTACAATGTAAAGTGCATTACACTGTTTTATTCAACAGAAACAGGATAAAACCTCCAGCTTATAATAACGAATGTGCTTGAAGAGGAAGATGATCAAATCCTGCTTTTAAGTTGAAAAACCCACCCATTAACCTGCATCGCCCACACTATTCCTAGTGCATATTTCCTGTGTCATTCATTACTCTCATGAGGCTTAAAGTTTAGCTATCTGAAAAATCAGCTCCACCGACCCCCCCCCAACAAACCTTTTCACCCTTCTAAGTGTTTGTGTAACCATCCCCACTGATAGATCACAACATATATTGAGATTAATGTCTGCACCCCTCAGCCTCAAGGTTAATTTCTAGTGGGACACGCACAAAAGCAGCCACCAAGTGCATTTACATGCAAATTATATTTTCAAGGCATTCAAGCGTACTGTTTATGAGTAAGCTCGCTAGAAGAAGTGTTTATTCTGTTTTAATACAAGCAGGGAGAGCCAGAAGCCAAATGTCACAAAACAATGAACAAAAAAAAAAAGAAAAAAGAAGGTAGCTTTGACTTGAAAGCATTAAGTGGTTTGGTGTCATGCTCCAGTGAATTGTTGGATTTACATTTGGTTAAAAACCAGATTATCGACCCTATAAATGCCCGGGAAGGTTCATGATTCAGTTAACAGCAGTTTATCATGAAGTTTGCCTTTGCTGATAATTGTTGCGAAAGGTACCTAAAGAGGGGTGGTGGTGGGGGGCACAGGAGGGTTTCTCACATTGGTCAGGAATATGTTGAAATTAGTAAAGCTTTATTTAAAAAAAATACAAAGACATTTTCAGATTAGTTCAATTGTGTTTTGAGCCAGCAGGGTTTTTGAAAAACCGATGTATTAGATACATTCATTTTTCATTGATGATGGTGCCATGAGGGACATCCAAAGTGATAACTAGTAATTCAGTCTTTTCAATGGGACAAAGCTGTTAAAGTTGAACAATTACGGTGATCACTGTTGTAAATCTCACATATTTTGTTTAAAAGCTGGGTAACCATACTAAACTTGGCCAAAGTGTTGGATCATGAAGCTGGATTAATCTCATGTTACGTCTGCAGTGTGCGCTAAACAGCAAATTACACTATAGCTCCCCAATATGGAATCACAAATTTATTGAGACAGCCTCAAGCCTTTACTATATGTAAGCCATTGAAACCATTTAAATAACCTCTATTCTCCCAGCTCTTGAGAGCAGCCCTCCCCTGGCAGCCCAGCAGCGTTCTGCCCCTGTTCTGCCCCCCCCTCCCCCCAATATAGGATTTTTATTGAAGCCAGTAAAATATAAATAAGGAGTTTTTTGAGCCACAAATCATGCAAAGCTACTCTTTAGATTTCACAGACTGACAGCATGAAATATGATAATTAGTATATATTATATACTAATTCTCATATTTCATATAATATGAGATCTTTAACTTAGTACCATAAGATAAGATGTATTATGTTGAAGGTTAAAGGTGTAATAGTTATAAGCAAGCAGCTAAAAGATATCTTTGCACAGGTGTAAAGCTAAATCACAGACTCGTCTTATTTTAATGCTGTGGGAAATTGAGTTGGTACACGTTTGCCACCTACTCAGCATGTCTTAGCTCGGAGAATAATATAGGTGGGGGTGAAGGGAAAATGTACATTTTACTAAGTCCCATATGAAATTGCTTCATTTGATTGCCTTCACAAAGTGGAACAGATGCTGAGCTGTAGCCAGCACACAATCATCTCACAATACACCCTGCACTGCTTTTCTGTTCATTTACATGGATGACACGTCTTCCATGTGTTTCCATTAAAGCTACCCTCAATGATGAGTCATGATTCTGCTGAGGTGATTTTGCCAACCCTCTGCCCTGGTTGTTATGAGACAGTTGGACACAAAGTTCACTTTAAGCTGATAGTTTTACAGCCGTGGAGTGTTTAGTGCAACACACAGCTAATAATGCTGCCTTGTGCATCCATGTAGGTGGAGGCAGATACTGTGTAGTGGGCCTAATGAGGCAAACATAACCCCTCTGTCAGATAAAGTGCTGTTCAGATTGGTAAATACAGGGGACTTTGGGAAACAAAAGCACTTTTTTAAAATGCATTGCTTTAATTCCAGAGTGCAGAAAGAGATCGGGGGGTCTTTTGGGCACTGAGTTCTGGTACTTCTCAAGAGTTAAGATAACAAAATGTTGGAGTAATTATAGAGTTTCAAGCAAACCAGGACAGGGATCTGAAATATACAGACAGCAGAAGGGTTGCAAGAGGTAAAATATGGAGAAGCTGATCGGGAGGAGAAACTCCTCAGGGAAAGCTCACTCAACTGCTTGGAAGAGGATACAGAAATATGGAGGTCTGTAAATCTGCTGACTGTCTGCGAAAGGAAGAGAGGAAAGGTGATACAAGAGAGAACCCAGGGGAAGAATGCATTCACTATCTTTTTACTTATTATAAATACCAGCCCAACTTGTGTCTTTCCTCTTTATATTTGTTTCCTTCAAAGTAATCGCTGTTTTCACACATGCACAAAACGCCTCAAGTCGGGTTGAGCTGATGTGTGAGCTCAGCAGGCCGTTTGCCGCACGTCGTCCCCCACTCTCTCTCTCTCCTTCCAACAATTCCCATAACTCAACTGTCCGAAATCACCTAAAGGAAATAGAAAATAAAAAAATTACTTACAAAAGCACACTAAGAAAACACACTCATACCTGATTGGTCAACTCCTCTAACAGAAAGCAGATCTCTACTGATAACAAAAACCTTGTTCCTGGTCTACAGATTCTGCCTTCATATGCAGATATCTGATTTTAAGGATAATGTCACTTGGTCAGAATTTAGTCATATATTAAAGTATTTTGTAGGAAGCAGAGTGTGACAAGCCTTCCCTCGTAGTTTGAGTGTTAGTATTTGCGGAGCGTAGCCTGTTTGTGTGTAGCGTCTAAGATCTTTAGAAACATTGATCAGGAGGAGATTATTCTGTGAGTGAGTGACTCCTGAGGACCGCATTAACAAGAGCCATTGATGCCGCGGCTCCAATAATCAGCGTGTCAGCATCATCACGGTGGATAAATGACTCAGTAATGGAGTGAAGGAACATGGTGCTTTCTCTGCCGCTGAGGACACACACACTGCGCCAAGGACAATATTGTGTCAACATGGACCTCTGCGACCATCACAATGAGAAAAAAGTCAGTGTGACCTTCGTCTCATTCTGTCCTGAATGAAAGACTCTAAAGAAGCGTGACTACATTCTCACTGGGTTTCACTGAAGGGTTCTTTCTAAAAAAAGAGCTGATTTAACACAGTCCTTTGACGGTGCTGACACCTCTCAGCAGAGTGATTAATGATTTACTATTTAAAATGTGGTCGATTACTCCTTTATGGGGAACAGCAGCTGTGGTCAGCTGAAAATCATGTTGGATGATGATGTGCTTTAAAAGCTCCTTAAAACACCTGTGCAACAAAATCCATTCATTAACTTTAATGCACTCGTCATTTCTTACATATATTTTTTGTTTGTAAGCCTTGCAATTTTGTCCCTATTGTCTGGTGTTAAATGTTACATTTTGACCATATTTTGCGTCCATGAGTTCACCCAATGTGTCTCGCGAAAGCTCTGAAAAGAAAAATAAACTAAAACTTTATCTTCCACATTTCTACACTGTGGATTGGTAAAAAATATTGCCACGTAATTGTGGCCTTTAAAAATTCCCTCAAGTGAATAAGGCATTGTTTGCAGAGATTCAGGCTCGCTCTTTCTAACTAGTCTTTGCGCAAAGCTGTAGGCTAACTTTGTATTCATCGTTCAATCGCCTCAGAAACTTAACTCCAGAATGCCATTTTTTCTTTTCTCCTAAAAAGGGAATTTATTAAAAGTCAAAGCAAAGGGGCTCACATGGTCTACTCTAGCGGTTAGGTCACGCTTCATGTGTGGAGGCTGGCCCATTAAATATCCATTTTGATTTATGAAGGTTAATCATTATTCACAATACGGCCTGTAGCTGACCTGATTGACAGGTGGGCGGGATGTTTTCAAGAGGCTTAAAACCCACCTCAGCTCCAGCCTTCGACCTGTCGTTAGGCTGACTGCAGGTTAAGGTGAGACAGCATTTCAACCGCTAACGATGTGACTCCAAAGCCCCCTGCAGCAAAACATGAGTGGCATCACTCAGGTTTTGTCAATTCATATTTACAGTCATTTCCCAATCTCTCCCCTATGTACGACTCTATCCACTGTCTATTGAATAAAGGCAAAAACCCTAAAAACGAATCTTTAAAAAGGAGGAAGAGCAGGTATATGCAAAAAGTGTCTTCTGATTGATAAGTAAAAGAACAGCCCTCACTCTGGCTCGAGTTATCTGACTGCTTTTGTTGGGTCACAGCTACTTTGGCTTGTATTCACCTCATCCAAGTTTCTGACAATTATCTATCTGCAAATGCACTCTTTCAACGAGTCAACACTTTGCTGACAGGAAAGATGATAAAGTCATTACCACTCGTCCGCCTCAACTTCGATTTCTGGCGAGAGAAGGTGCAGAAGTCAGATCCAGCAAGAGTGAGTTAAGATGCAGCAGGGACCCGCCGCCATAAATCAAAAAGTTGTTTCATCCTCGAGGGTTGAGAAAACTTATAAGAGAAGTGTCAGACACATCAGACCCTGTAAACACTTCTTTTGAAATAAGTTTGTGTGGACTGAATGTAACTTTACTAGTTGGAATTATTAATACAAAATTGAGGGTGGACTTATAGCAAATGTGTAACGAGACATGTCTTGTTGCAGTGGCCGCCATGACAGACACGACATGTTTATCGTTGCCGTGGAAACACCAGATGTAACACCAAAGACAGCTACATAAAGAAGTGTCAACTGCTACTGAAAGCTGCCGTACTGTTGCTGTATGCGCTGCTGTGATAAAAAACGTCATGTAAATTATACTTGGATACATCATCGGTACACATCGGACCTTTACCCGGTCGTCTTGACTACGGTCATCGGATGTGGGGTAGCGGAGAGAACTCCCATGATTCCCCGCCATACTCGAAGGCATCTTTTGAAGGAATTTCCACACTGTGCGTTTAAAAGGAAAGTGTATTTAGAACATGTTTGGTAAGCATTAAATGGTTAAAAAGCCTGAAGGATAAAATGATGTGTAATTATGAAGGTGTCACTTTGTACGTGTTTTCCTGTCCCTGTTGCTGCGGGAGGAGATGTTTGTGTTCGTGCTTTCCGGACTGAATGTAATGACATCCAATTACGTTGTCTTGTAGGTAAATTTCAGGTCTGAAAGACAAAAAAAAACTTTGATGTACAGAGCAGAAGCAAACGCAGAGCACAACCGTCAGGGACAGAGGAGGCCTTGGTAAAAAGACTGAGGTTACTTCAACATTTCTTGTTAGTAAGTCAGAGAAACAAAATTGTGAAACAACAGAAGAGATGTCGATTTACCACAATAAGGCGCAAAACCAACAGAGAAGGATGTGGAAACAAGATGCAAAACTACCTGGAGGAGGACAGAAAATGGACACAAGTAGAAAAAATAACATCAAAAGTTGTAAAACTGATATTAAAGCTGCAAGAGGGGATGAACTGACCCTTACTGCTTAGTGCATATAAAAGATGGCTTTACACCACGGCGGTCGCGTGTATACACTCTATGCACCGTGCAGCAGTCACAATATAGAAACGTCACTCCCCCCTCCCATTGGCTGGAGGTGAATTCTCCGGAGAATATCCTGCTGCGTTCTTACATCCAAAAATACGAGGAGGCTGGCAGGAGAAACTCATCCACATCCATCCATCCGTTCACACATCCAGCTCCTCAGGTGTTTTTCAGGAGTTTTCTGCAAGTGTGAAATCCCCATTTCACAAACAAAAGAACACAGAGCTGCTCATTATTCTGAGTTTGTTCTCTCTTTAGATCCGTGCTCTTAAGAGCAGAGGTGCTTAATGTATCATAATCTGTCCATGCCAAACACCCCAAAGAACAGAAATAATATCACACTACCTGAATAATGGCTTGTTTGTGCTCATTCAAAACTTTTGCCCACATTTTGATAGCGCCCTTGGTCTTTGTCGAGAGTTGAAATGGCACATTTGTGTCTGACAGGTGCAGCTGATGCGATTTTCCATTTGACTTCCTTGATGTTTATTTCCCCTTCAGCGTTCTCACTTTTAATGTCTCTGCAGGGCTGACCCCCTTCTGTTGGCGGGCTTGTCCCACTAATAGAGTGCTACTTTTTGGAGACAGCCCAGGGTCCCCTCTTTTGTTCTGAATCAAGATACCTTCCTGCCACTTCCTCAGAAACACCTGCACATCACACTCAGGAGGAGAAACAAAGAGATAGAGGAGACAGCCATGAGGAGGAGGAGGAGGAGGAGGAGGAGGGTTTGTGCTCCTGAACGACTTGTTGATCAAACAGAAAAGGCGTCTAGTGGCGGCTGCATTGGGTAAGAAGAACAGCTAGTTTTATGTTGATGGGGTGTCAAGGAGCCTTTTATTCGGAGAAAGCAGGAGAGAGAAAAATAAATGTCAGGAACAAAGAATGCAGCCTCCCTGAAATAATGAAAAGGAATGGATACAGGAGCAGATTTACTCAGGATGATGAATGCACTGAAAAGAGGCCACTCAGTCCCTGTCTCCAGTCTGTGTCACACACAGAAACACACAAATACTTCCACTTCTCCAGGAAGACCTGAAGTACAAAACAAGGAGAGAACACATGTAGGTCAGTGTCTTTCTTTCATACTTCCGAATGAATTTCCTTTTTGTACACATTTATTCTTGGATTAGTTCAATAATAATTTGCATACGATTGAGGTGAGTTAAACAGCATGTCTGTCCGTCTGTCTTTTTGTCAACAGTCTGTGTCTCTGTGTCGCTCAGCCCCGAGCATGTGTGTGTGTCATCTTATTCCAGCTCAACGCTAACAGGCACTCGCAGATTAAGAAAATTGTATTGGAACATTGCTCCACAATAGATTTAAGCTGTGTGCTGCCTGCGGGGTGACACCCCTATTATACAGACAAGTGGAGCATGGCGCAGGGCTGTGTCAGCATGATAAAACCGCTTAAAGGTATAGACCCTCCACCCCAGCAACAAGAAATAGAGGTGCCATACGGAGAGATACGCCATGCAAATGTGTTTGCTGCAGGTTCAGTGAAGGGAACGGAAAGGAGAAAGAATTTATTTCTTAAGATACAGAAACATGAAAAATATTCATGCCTTCATTTTATGGCCCAATTTCACCAACTGGCCTTAAACTATTTCTGGTTTCAATGAAACTAGAAATACAATTTACTTTTTTTGCTTAAAAATCTGGTGAGGGACTTTCAGTTGGTCTCGATTTCGGCGTCCCCTGTGGATAAAGTGGTACATCTTATCTCCTCACTGATTTGGTCCTGAAACATGTGTAAGTGTTTTCTGAAAAAGGAACTCTATTTACCCGTGTTCTTTCTACAGGTAAGGCAGGCAACTGCTTGGGGCTCCAGGCCACCATAGGGGGGGCCTCGAGGGCTGACAAACTTTACAGCACAGCAGTGGCTCAAAATGTGCAAATTTTCCAATGACAGTGGGAACCTTCCCTAAGGGACAGCACTCACTCTCGTCGACCTGCTAAGCACACATTGTTATTTTGAAAACCAAAGACCAAAGAAAAGAGAAACAGAAAAGGAAGAGGAGTAAGTGTTGGAACACTGGTTGTGATAAACTCTGGTTGGAGGGCCCCCCAATGAATTTTTGCCTAGTGGCCCTATAGACTGTAGAATCGCCACTGCACCTACTGTGGAAAATGTACTGTTGTTAATCCCATTTCTATTTCAGGTTTGTTCATTATAACTTGTTTGAATCTTCTCCTCATCATCTCACTTGCTGTTACGGGTCACAAAGAGGCGTCAGTAATTACTTCAGTATGTTTCATAATCAGTCCAAACAAACTCCTCACAGGAGCTTTAAAGGTAAAGGGTCGGTCATTGTATCGAGCATTATCTATTTGTTATATTAATTTAATTTAATGGTCATTACACCGGAACAGCAGTCGATAAATAATCTGTCTTTCGAGCGGTTACAAGTAACCGTGGCAGTGACAATTTGAGCTGAGCTTTTTCTGCCATCCTTCAGCGGATGTGGAAAACCTCCAGCAGCAGTGAAGGGCTTTGAGAGTGGGCTTGAGCATGGCAAGAGAAGAGAAGAGAAGAGAAGAGAAGGGAAGGGAAGGGGTGGGTTTGGAATGAGCCCTGTCACTTTTCAAATCTTGCTAGCGATCCAGAATTATCAACCCTAACTTTAAATTACTTAGAAAGTTGTGTGTTAAGTGATTTCAGAGACACAACGTGATTCACATAGCTCCGACTACAGGACAAAAATGTGTTCTGAATGAAAAAGACAAGAAGTCTTCTGCATGAGAAGTGAAGGAAGTAGGAAGAGCCTTTATTGTGAAGGCCTAAATGCTAAATGCTCACAGCCTCAAAATGCTGCAGAGCCCAGAAAGAAAAATCAAGAAGGTTATCATCGTGATAAAAACTGGCATTAACTTCCCGTGGGCCGGAATGAAATAGGAATGTGTGAGATATGTTTATGGAGCAACAGTGGCCAAATCAAACTGCAGGAGGAAAATATTTGTATCAATGACAAATAGATTAATACTGGATTCCTGATTCATGATGGGAGGAGAAACACAGCCTATAAGCATGAGATTTATCACATACCAACTCCACGTTTGTCTATTGTGTTGTAATGAGCCGTATGAGCCTGTGTGTGCATTCATGCATGTGAGTGTGTTATTTGTGAGAGCATGCATTTAGTGGGTTAGCATTTCTGCAGGCTGGTCAACACATTGGTGCATTCCCTTACAGGCTTCTTGGCACAGCTTCACCTCAGATGTTATTAACTCCCTCTGAGCACAGCTATTCATCATTTGTAAAGGAAATCTTTCCACAGGGTGTTTTTCTTTTTACTTTTTAATCAAGGCTGGAATCCCGTGCTGAGAGGCTTATTCAGCTGTGAAACAAGAGCCTGTCGTCCCCGGCTAACGACACACGTCTAGCAGGGTGAGCCGCTCGCAAACAATGAGCTACACGCACACACACACACACACACACACACACACACACACACACACACACACACACACACACACACACACACACACACACACACACACACACACACACACACAAATAAAAAATGAACACAGAAGAAACAATGCTTAGTGATGGGAAAAGCAGTTCTTTTCAGTGTACTGAATCAGTAGAATCAGTTCAGTAAAGTGATTCGTTCAAAAGATTCGTTCACCGAAGCGTTCAGTACTTCTCTGCAGCTCTGTCTGTGAATCAGAATTTAATAAGCTGAAACACGGCCGAACATTTAGTTCTGCTCGCGATCGTACTGAGAACAGCCGGTGGTGAATAATAAACCAATGAGCTGAGAAATAGTTGGATAAAGCTACAGTTTGCAAACTGAAAGCTGCTAAAACAATCACATTTATTTACCCCGACCGTTCTGTTCAGTACGTTCAGTACACAAATCACTCACTGACTGACTGACTGAGAGGAAGAGAGAGACTCGGAGGCGGAGCTCTCGTTCAGTTCGTTCAATGAACGAACTGAACGAGAGCTCCGCTCTTCCTCTCAGTCAGTCAGTGATTCATGTAGGAGCTCTCTACTTCCTCAATTTTGGAGACATGAGAGGGAGAAGTAGGGGCGGGCTTTAGAGACACAGAGCTCCCGACCGACTCCGTCCTGTTGGCTCAGTCAGTACGTATCACTGACATGAGAGGGAGAGGGAGGGCGGGCTTTGAGCGACTCTTACGGTCTGGAGAGAGAGACGGGAGAGAGGAGAGCGCAACTGAAGTTGAGAAATGAACGACTCTTTTCAGTAAGTGATTCAGTTCAGTTCGTTCACCCAGATGATTCGTTCGTTTTGAACAAATCGTTCACGAACTACACATCACTAACAACGCTTGATAGACCATCGCTGTCCAGATGGAGGAGTTTGATCATTTACCTTACCTGTATTTGAAGGAGCATTGATCTGCTGCTGCAGAGAAGAAACAAATGTGGTGATTAACTCTCCAGTTCCTTATTTCCCACTATAAGGCCACAGTGTATGGTGTTTATTGTTAAATAAGACATCACACATTAAATATATATAACATACGTTAACTCAAATATTTCCAAAAGTTTTCAAAGCCAGAGAAAGGCACGAAAATGTTTATTGTTGCCGTGGAAACACTTCTGTGTCTTTGCTGTTCTAGAGTCCAAACTGAAACTACTTGATTAAATGCCATTAAGTTTGAAAAAGATAAGGGCCCCCCATCGATGTTTGTATGTATAACCCTGATCCAGCAGCATAACACACTACAAATCCTGAAATCGTTTGGCTTCAATTAATTATATTTAGAGGAAATCCAAGCTGCTGGAGGAACATTTGACATCGAGTCTGAGGAAGGAAGACGGGGGTGGGGGGCGTCCAGTGAGCCTGCTATTTTCCGTGGCAGGTTTGTCAGAAGATCTTTAACTGCCTGCAAAACTGTGTGGCTGATCCTCTGACCGAGAGCGTCTCCATTTTTCACAAAGTCTTTTGGGCTGTGAACTGAGCATCAGCAGGGGTTTGAAATGTATGACAGATAAAAGAAGAAACAAAGTCTCCACCATTCCTCACTGACGGCTCCAATGGGACTTCAGTGATATTTTGTGGTTGTGTTCGGTTACTTAAATCATGACAGAAAGACGGTAATCAGGGGAAATTTTGCTATAAAAAAGAATTTCACTTTTGTGATAATTTCTACTTCTACTCCCAAAAATACTAAATAGAAATACGGATTTTCACTCCTTGTTTTATCCGTTTGCACTAGGATACTAATCCCTGTACTGCATTTAAATAAATGGTAAATACCAGTAGCTTGTAATCCACTTTTTTAGTCTTCTGACAACTCAAAGCACTTTTTACACCGCATGTCACACCTGCTTCACAAAGTTTCAATGCAGGGACATGGGAGACATGTACGTACAAGAGAAAGGTTGCATTTGCACAAAAAGCTGTGTTTAAGGATTCTCTGCATTCTTTCATATTTTCTGCACCTCAGGCTTTTACAAGTTATGAAATATTGATGCACTTTAGAACAACAAGCATACGTCACATTTGATTTAAGCACATTCCAAATATTAGAGTTATAGGACAAGTGTTGCCTGTAAATACTGCACGGAGCGTTTGCATGCAACATTTAGCACCGTTTAGAAAACGCTGCAGCTTTTGAAAACTCATTATAAAGAAGCTGAGGTTATTATTGAAACTGTACGTGGACTACACAACAATAGCTAAATACATAACAGCTGTTTAATTTTAAAATCTCTTTCATATGTATATGAGGCCGGTATGACAACCTTCAGCGATGTGATCGGGCACAGCTCAGTCTTATCCCCACAACTGCTGCTGTCCTATTCCAGACAGATCTGTAATGGACAGACTGCTCCAGGAGTCAATAACAACAGCCTACTTAAAAACCTCTACGGTCTATTTTCTGTCTGAGCTATGTATTTTTTTACTTCCAGAAGTAAAAAGTAAAGTGTCATGCTGTGCACAGATGAAAACACCCATGCCCTCAGGCCACCACAAACTGCCTCTTGAATCAGAGTCGACTGGAGAGCAATATTTTATTACTTAACCACTATTGTTTTCTTAGAGTGTTCCTGGCCTGCAGTTTGTTTATATTTCTTTCCATGTGGACTAAATTATACCCGAATATATAGAAGCTGCTGTGCCGAACCTTTATTTGACATATACTCAAAGACAAGGTGACCTTAGACCGTGGGTTTGAATTTTTCACTTTTAAAGGGATAGTTCAGTTTTTTTTAAAGAGGGGTTGTATGAGCTACGTGGGAATAGTAAGTTTATTAGTCAACAGAGATGTTGGTCAGCTCAGCCCTTTTAAAGTAGCAGGAGTGCAGACACAGAAGGTCGGTTATAGACGTTGTAGCAGTCGGGTACGTATGCTCCACATAATCTCGCTAAATTTAAGAAAAACTAGATAAAAAACAACATTGAGGTAAAGTCAAATGAAAGGTCTTTCGAGCATTTCAAGATAACGTACATTTATCCCACCGTTGTTTTTCTCTTTTAATCAATCTCATACCTCAGAATCACACAACAGAATAATTTCACTTGCTTAATTTATTTTAACAAACATGTAAACGTTCATGCTGCTACGTAGCTAGTTAGTGGTTACCATGGAAACCAACAGAGTAGCAAGAGTGTAGTGGGGTCGAACTGCCAACCTTCTGATTGAGAGACAACCAGTCCTGAGCCACACAGTCCCAGCCTGAGGTATTACTTTGGCCACAAGGGGGCGCCAAAATCAACATGAAATAACACCGTTATGCTTTAAGAAAAATAAATGGCCCTTCAGCCGATTGTTTAAAAGGTTTCAGCAAAGAGTCTGAATACTTTGACAAATAAAATTGAACTAGTTGTGCGACAAAACCCTTTTGGAATAAAGTGAGGGGGTTAGAAAACGTTTTGTATGCACTGTATATGTTAACCCAAGTACTTTAGTAACATGCAATGCCGTTTTCTTTACAGTTTGACGTTAACATTTACATGTCAGAATCAGTTTAATATTAAATTGAGTTTATCCAACCAAACAAACTATAGACTCACTGTGTGATGTCAATGGGCCTTTGTTCCCGTTAATGATTCAGTCGGGAGTGTAGCTGCTTGTTCTCTTTATGCTTGCTCATTTAAATACATGATATATAGATATAAAAGAGAATCATCTTTACCACTGACTCCTCCTCCTCCTCCTCTCCCAGCATGTTTCCCCTAAACCAAACCAAACTGAGCATTTCTAGCTGGTCAGATCATTTCTGAAACAGTCAATCCATCAGAGACAGAAAGTCCAGACAAAGTGCAAACTGAATCTATCAACAGTGTCTGGATCTTATCTAAGAAAAAAATAAATAAAAAGCAAACACCACACAGTTTAACACTTCTACCAGAGCTGGAAAAAAAGAACGGTTAAAATATATTCCTAATTGAACTGAAGGGACCCTGTGTTGAAGAGATTCCTGGAGCTGCAAGTGAAGCCAGCTGTGAAAATGTGAGCTTGTCTGGAACGGAGGAGTGCAGTGAAACATTGATGAAAGCATACATATTGTATTCACAGAAGTCTCCAGCAAGAATAAAACATGTCACGGTGCCTCACCTTTACCCCAATAGTCTTCATGTAATTAATTAATGCCACAACATGCTGGAAACTGAAATTAAAAGTTTTTTCTTCAAGTCCTCTTTTCGTCGTGGTTTGATGTTGCTGGAAGCCTCACTGGACTGTCGTGTGTGTGTGTGTGTGTGTGTGTGTGTGTGTGTGTGTGTGTGTATCAATGTGTGGTCTGTGCACCCCACACTAACAGGAAATTAACTGACTGCTGATCAGAGGACAGGAAAGGAAAGCTGACTGTCTTATTAAAACATGTGTCAGATGCTGCAGGTGCTGGATTCAGAAACATATCAGACTGAACTGAACCGACATCACAGCTAATGCTGTTGCCGTCGTTCTTCTTCGGTGTAAACTTATGGAAAAAGTGACATGTTTTTCTCCCGTTTCTCCATCTGTTTGTGCACATGATTCTGCATGAAACTGATTTGATCTGATTTCCCATCTGCAGTGATGTCAGATATGCTCAGAGCCGAAGCACTGCAGCCTCACCTTGCTGCACTTTTCTATCACACGACTGTTGGCTTCTGCTGTGAAATACACAAGGTTTGCATATCTTGACTTTGAATCAACAGCTTCTGAATTTCTATTTACCTAAATGTGTGTGCATTCTTTGGCATGTATTAAAATCCTCTGAAAGGTTATACAGCTGGAGTTATTGCAGGCTGAGTGCAGCTAGCTTTTCCAGCAGCTCTACCAAATCTAACTGGCCTCAAACTTTTCACGGACAATTATTTTTTTTACTATTACAGAGCTGACTCCTTGGGCAGTCGCCATGTTGTAAATTAGCCCCGTGGGACACATTTCCAGAAGCGCTATAGGGGAGCTGATGTGAGCTGCTTCTTATCAGAAAGGATAAGTTAACTTCAATTTGTAATGCCAACCAGTTAGTCGGAAGGCTTTGAGTCTTATCTTTTATAAAAGTAAAACCTTAACTTCACCTTTAGTCATTCAAAGTCTGTTTTTAAATGCAGTTTTCTTTGCCATAATGGACTCATTACTGTTCCCTGAGAGCAGAGGGAGAAAGTGAGTCTTTTACAACAACTAAGAACTATAGACTTGTAAATATTAATGGGCAAACCCGAGTGATGTCACCCATCCCTTACTGCAGGGGGGTTTTGGAGTCCCTTTGACCCTAACCCTAACCCTCAGTCGACCTAACGACAGGCTTAGAGTGCACCCCCCTTACAGTGAGTGCTGATCAAGACTTGAGCTATCAGACCTATTTTGTTAAACATGTTAATTTCTGCTGTAAAAACAGGATTTTTTTTTTTTTTAATGGGGTGTGTATGTGACCTCCAGTGCTTCTGCAGCCAGCCTCTAGTGGACACTTGACGAACTGCAGGATTATACAACTCCGTCATGGCTTCATTTTTCAACACCGGAGGTTACCGCTTTCTAAGAACCAATTGAAGTGGCTTTTTTTTTCCCTCGAGTGGCCACAAGGGGAAACAAAGAGCCAATTCCATACATGAAATCAAAGGGTGAGATTTAAATATTGCTTGAAATTAAGAATCACTGTTGATTTAGTGAATGTTTAACTTAGTCGATCACAACAAAGTCGTCCCATGACACCTAACATTACGCTCCCTAGAATGTTATTAACAGCAATACAAAATGAATCCAATAGTGAGCGAGCACTCTGCAACAGTGGCTCAGAAAAACATTCTTCTAACAGGCAGAAACATCGAGTAGATGATGAGATCATGAATTCAAAAGGCAGAAATTAGCTGTCTTTCAATGTCTCTACCAAGGAAGAAGCTCAGATAGCAGAGGAAACTCTCACATCTTCTCCTATTATGGTAAAAACTAACAGTTCAGAAGGTTTGGGCACCTGCTGTCTCCCTGCTGAGGTATTCATGGCATGCGAAATGAAAAGAAGACCCCAGGGCAGGCCTAGCACAAACTGAGGAGATACATCTCCCATCTGGCCTGTGGACGCCTCAGGATCCCCCCAGGAGGAGCCAGAGGACGTGCCTGTAGTGAAGGACATTATGTCTACCTTTCTTAGCATGCTGCACGTGTAACCTGGATGAAGCTGAGAAAATAGTACTGAGGCTACTTTGGTTAGTCTTTAGCGAGATCACTTAACTATACGAGTTAAAATAGATATTTTTACAATAGATAAAATACAAAAAAAACAAAATAAAGGGTTTGAAGCTTGATGCGATGGCAACTGGATTGGTTGAAGATCTTGAAGACGTTTCATCTCTACTACAATAGGCTTCTTCAGTTCTAACCTTTCTGGTGGACGGAGAAATGTAAGCCTCTGTGGATCGCATGCTAATAAAGGGAAACACTTTCTCATTTCTACATTTTCCTTCTATTTTCCTGAAATTTAGACAGGTGAAATCAAACTGATGTTGCTATCTTAGTAATATTGTTTGTATTGCCCATTACAAAGATAAGGTATGCCAAAGTACGACCATGACAGAAAAAAAGAAGAAATGGCAGCTAAGTATTCCAGCTTAAATCCCCTTTGAACTGATTAAATCCACAACACGGTCTGTCATTTGTATCTGACCTGTTCTTTTTCTACTCCTTCTTTGATTCACTTCCACTAAGTAGTCTTTAAACAAATTCAGTTTCCACTGGACGTCTGGAGCTAAGTCATAATAGATGTAAAGATGACATCCATTATTTATTTTTCATTAACAAAGAAGAGAAAGACTTCAGTGCAGAGCAATTTTAGAACATTAATGTTTCTGACAGTACTTTCCCCTTTTCCTTCTGTGAAATCTCAACAACAAGGTTATACATTGCAATCCTGTTTGAGAAGCAGAAACATTTGAGGAATGACTCAGCACAAAGTCTTTTCTATTAAATCGTTTCTTTGGCCTTTGACAGAAACGTTCCTAAACTCGGTAATTTGTTGTTGTTGTTGTGAAGACATGATGTGACAGGAACAACAATGGTAACCTCAGTCGACACTTTCTGCTGTTCTCTTCTGAACGACTAAACAAACAAGCCAGAGGAGGAGTTTCTGAATAATTAAAAGCCCAGAAGACTTGACCTGTGCATGACTCAATCTGTGTGTCGACTGACAAGTTCTTTTCCTACATGTTTATTTATAGAAAGAAGCTTTCTGATCAGATTTGATGAAGAGCAACTCGCACTTCCACATCCAGATCCTGCCAATCAGAAAAAAACCTGCAAGACGATTCAGTGGGTGAAGAAGACGGTTATGCAACAAGAGGTTCTGGTCACCACAAAGGTGAATGTAGGCTGCTTCTGCTTCCCACATTTTGTTTGCATCCACCTGATTATTTGGTCATCGCAGTGACTCAAAGCTCGTTGTATGGCAACTTGGCAAGCTGTCACGCCCACGCCGCTGTCAGATGAAAGCTTTGTCCTCGGTTACCAAGCCGCACACTTCTAAAGAGAATTGGGAAAAACAAAAAATCAGCCCCATTTTATTACGACTTGATACAACAGGGTTTAACGTTTTGAGGCCGGACCTCGTCGCTTTCACGGCCGACATGAGGCTGATGCAATCTGTGAAACACTGTTCTCCACTCTGCTCCCTGCACACGTACCATCAAGAGGCCTTAATACATTCGCCTTATTAAAAAAAATAAATCTTAAAAAGAAGGCTCCACCAAGGATGGCTTATTTCTAAAAATATCATAATGTTAGAGTTTATCTCTTAAGACACGGGGCTTCAGGAAAAGAAATGGCTTCTTAAGGCTTTCACATCGATGAATCAGGTTAATTTGACAAAGGATCACGAGGAGATCAACATAAGACCTGTTCAGGTAAATTGAACAGAAAGGATGTTCACACTCTTTCTTCTATATATACAGCTATATGTGCGTGTGTCTGAATATGTTTCTTTGTTTGGTGCATTAACACCTCAAATATCCTCTCCAGTCCCTCTCTTTTTTACTGAATATAGGCCGACAGTCTACTTGGTTGATATGAGCGGCTCCAGCAGAGATGCAGGTTTCAATATTTGTGTTCTGACGCCGGCAGGAGCAGCTGTTGTGTCAAACAGTTTGCAAGCTGTGAGGCTTGTTTACAATAATTATATGTATAGTAAACTTCAGATGATTGTTCTGATTTATAGAAAAACCATCTGGGCTTGGGACTTTGAAAATTCTTTCAGTGTGTGATTACTGTGTTGGCTCCGTTTGATTGCTTGAATGCAAAAACTCCCTTGAGATGAGATGAGATGAGATGAGATTCAACTTTATTGTCATTACACATATACAAGTATAGAGTAACGAAATGAGGTTTGGCATCTCACCAGAAGTGCAAATAAGCAGAAAGTGCAAGAGTCTGTGCTATGTACAGTAATTACAAAATTTACAGATGTAGACCAAAAAAAAGTGAATTATTAGGTATATCTGGATGGCTGGATTAATGGGATGCTAATGGGATTCCTTAAAAAGGTGTGTTTGATAGATATTTAAACATGAAAAGGAATACTTCTTAGGTTGCCTATACTTACAACTGGCAGGGGACTACAGCTGGAAATGAGCGACAAATGATAATGCTGCTCCTTTTACTGTAAAGTTAACTAAAGGGTATGTCCACAAAATAATAAACAAATAAACTAAACTAAATTATTAGCCTTTGTGGTGATGGACTGAGAAGTCTTTAAAAAACTTAGACAAAGACGTACAGTTTAAAGAGCAATACAGACTGCTGGCATGGTCGGTTGGTTCTAACTAACATGGGAAGGCCTGCTAAAGGGTCCCTAAGTTGATCTTTTTACGTGAAAGATGACATTTTAAGTCATCAACAGACTATCACACAAACAATAGTGCATATAGCTCTGATTGGACTGTCAGCAAGTCATTGAGGAGAAGTAAAGTAAGAGCTAGTCTGCAGCTGTTTTCTTGCAGCTAAATGGCTAACTAGCAAGTTAGTGGTGTCTCTTGAAAACACAGTGAATGCTTCACTAAACGTTTGTTATTAAATCTTAGTGTGACTGGAGATTCAGGCTTATCGACTGAAATGACAGTCAGTGTGTCAGTGCAAGATCTTCTTTGTTCTTTTTCAGAGACGGTGGAGTACAGACTTTCTTCTTCCTACACAACTATTTTGATTCGACACCAAAACAACAACAAACAAAGAACACATCAGGGAATAAAGTGCTGGGTGAGAGACACAAAAACTATAATCCTCAGAGGATTTTTACTTCATGATATTTCACTTAAATTAACAGTTTTTGCAGAGGGGGAATCTGCAAATAGCTCCATTTGAAGGGTTTATTTATCATCATTAACAGACAATAGATGTCAATAACAAAGCCTTTTGTTTCTATGGACACAAATTGCCTTTCCTGATTGACCTTCACAAAATATTCTGTCTTCCGTCCTTTATGAAGGATGCTTTCTCTTTGCAGTTGACACTAACAAAATGTTATCCTGCTGTTATTTATCTTCAGCTTTCTGCTGGGCAGAGCAGCAGAGAAGATAAATAAATCCTCCCAGCACAGAAAAGGGGAATTATGAGTGTCAGTCAAACTATGTTTTGATTTCCCCCCAGTGGGTTTGTGCAGCACAGAAAAGCAAGTCACCAAAACTTCTCAATTATTGACTTTTCTCCTCTAACTGTGTCACTTATTGCATCTTTGTTTGGTCTGTGGTTTGAGGTGTAAACAGACTGGAATGAAAGACAACAAGGATACTGGTCTGGTCTGGTCTGGGTTGTGTGGGTAGAAGCTTCAGTTTTATGAGTTAACCGTTATTTACAACGACAGCTTTATTCATGCTGCAGAGAAAAGTCGCAGCGCTGTTCTTACAGCTTGTGATAACGGCAGCTAATAAGTCAGCTGGGCAGGTCGACTCCTAACAACAGAGCTGCTGCAGTGAAGATGTAAGAAAAGAAGAAGAAGGAGCTGTCCTTTCTCAAGTGAATGGCAGAGTTTTTCAGAATTCTTCAATTCTTATTTCACATTTCCCATCAAACATAAACATAATCAAACACCTAATTAAGCCAAGAAACACAGCAGTTTGAGAGAAAGGGAAAGGAAAGGAATACATCTCTTCAACTTGAAGTTTAAATAACTTTATATATCTGTTAAGAACTTCAGTTGTGTAATAAGTAGAGGCGCTGCTTGTCAACAGACAAGACAGGTAACTGCTTGGGGCCCAACACCAGTAAGGGGGCCCCTGAGAGCTGACAAACTTAAACCAAAGCAGTGACACAAAATGCACTAACAGCACTCTTGTTGCCCTGCTGAGCATTACATGTATTATTGATGGGAAAACCGAAGTTTGTCAATGAAAGAAACAGGAAAAAAGAGGACGAGGAGTAAGCGCTGGCTGGCAGACATAATGGTGATGAACGATGGTTAGAGGGCCACAACAGACTCTAGATCAGAACTGGTAATAAGCATCAGGTATATAGTTTACATAAATGACAGCACAGCATAAAAACATACCCAGCACACACACACATACAGTATATCACATCCAACATCCAAAGAGCAATCACAGAGTAGAGTGAGTATTGTAAACCATAAAAGAAAATGCATGACCGATTAGCAAAAAGGCTAAAAATGTCATGCCCATACTGTCATGTCCAGTGCTATTGTTTTAAGTATTTGACTCATCTCATCAGGACTCCTTTGCTTAACTGGCCTTTCATAATGATTGCTGAAAGAGACTAAATACTAAAAAAAACAAAGACGGTATAACAAAAATGTTTGAAAGCCATACACCATCAGGTGATGATGTGGAAATGTGCATCAACATTTGATTTTGCTCTAAAGATAACTGATAAAGACGTGTGTGTTTCCAAAGGCTTGCTAAAGCATCACCCATGACAGGTTGTGTAGGTACAAATAAAAATAAACCAAATCATGGACCGATTTGTCACACTGGGATGAAAATGGGATTACCAACAGAGAAAAAAACACCATGAAGAATCAATGAATCTGCTGTCGTAATTACCACAGGGATCAAATAAATGAAGGATCCAGAAATGGTTCGAACAAGCTCTGTGAAAACGTGCTCAAGTGTAACAGCATCCTGCGGGCGAACAAGTGGCTTTCTTCATGTTTTTTTTTTTTTTTTTTGGTACAGCAGTAAACCAAAAACAGAAAGTAGGAGGAGCCATAGTAATAATAGAGGGCACACATGAAGGAAAGCAGTCCATGAAGTGAGACAAAAAAAAGCGAGAATGCTCTGGCATTGACCAGACCGATGACGTTTATGATCTGATCATTAAACATAACTTTGATATCAGCTTCATATCAATCAGTGATGGAAGCGGGCAAACAAACTGGTTCAGATATAACTGATTCTACCCGACCGAAGAAGCCTTTACTTGTTTCTAAAAAGCTCCACGAGCAGAAACGTGATCAAACTAGGATAAATATTGGAGATGGTTTTTTGAAAAATGGAGTGAGGAAAGAACGCAGAAAGGTTTCAAGACCGATGCAGAGCTGGCTAAACACTGAAGCTTCCGTGTCCAAGACATGGCAACCTGCTTTGCGTATCGACTCTAGGGAGGAGGGGGCGGTTGGAGATAGCTCTCTCTAATTTGATTCATTTTGACTGCAGTACTTGTTAATTTCTGTGATTGGTCATGTGAGCGCACTCATAGAAACTCCGGGTTTTATCACCTTGACAACCAGCGTGATGTGACTGCCAAGTACGATCTCTCTTGTCAGGGAAAATGAAGCCAGATAACCTAAAGATAATCTGGCTATGTTGAATTTACTGAGTCGTCCAGGCGTCAGGTCTGATTGGGTATGCTTTCATTCTCTCACATCTACACGGCTCCTTCAGGACCGCCACTGCCGTTAAATTCCGTAGAGATTCAGACAAGCTCTATGATTGATTTTTTTGTTGATGGAGCCCATCACATGACCGACATGTTAGTGTCACAAAGGTCTCCATCCATTCATTTTCTCCCCACACTGATTGTGAAGAGTGCAAACCAGAGGCGAAAAAGTCAATGGTTAAGTAAATGCACATCTGAAATCCAACAAAGTGCTGCCTGTCTCCAGACGTGCCTCGTCTTTCTTGCTGCAGAAACACACATTTCTTTTTTACTTTCCTATGCAGGAACACGATTTGCATTTTTAAGACATGCTCATTTCATGATATTTCATGAGCCGGCAGACTGTCAGGAGCTCGGCAAAGAGGAAGACTCTCAGCCATGCAAGCTAATTGGGTGGAGAGGCAGACATTTTTTGAAAAGATTAGACTTTAGGCTCATACTCTTCCCCTGTTTTATTTAAGGTCTCTCATAAAGTTTTAGCTAACTACTGTACTGGAAAGATAGTGAGTTTGCGTTTCTGCCCATTGTTATTAAAACGTGTATATTGTATTTACAGAAGCAGACATATTATAATCTTCACTTTTAGGGATGTTGTTGGCAATGTCACATCATCTAAAACGATTTCCTTTTTTAAATTGATACATTTTAAGCTCAGTCACTGGTTCCGACTTTTCAAAAAAAAAGAGGACCTATTGGGCTGAGAAATATTGATATGGTATAAAAATTCAACCTCCTGGAGACATTTTCCTCCGCAGTGCTCACAGATGAATCCTACTGAATGACTTTTTTCTTTCCCTTCAGTCCGTCACAGCCTCCATCATTTGAATTGTCAGGCAGGATATGAGAACACATTTCCTGTGAACGTGTCTTCTGTAAGACAAGCTGCGGCACAGGCGGGTAAATGTGAAAGTGATGTGATTCAAGGCGGGGGGTTTCATGTATATCTGACATGCTCTGATATTAACACCACAAGCCGTCCTGTATATCATTCGTCGAACAAGTGTAGTGTCATCTGTGAAAAATTATACTTCTGCAGTTTGTGCATCCTTAGGTTTCTACATTCCAGGTTTAGGTTCAACCATTATTACATTTTTTTCTTTCCTTTTGTCTGTAGTTGTGCAAAACAAATTCCCTCAAAATCACAGTTTTTGTGACATCTTTATGATTACCATCTCCACAGACTTGCTACTTAAAAATAAATGTTAAGGCAACGTTTTTTTTACCTTGCACACTTGATTCTTTTTTGCAGTGGCATTGTTGTACACCAGAAAATTAAGCCAAATATTAACCCTCTTTTATTATCTTATAAAAAGTAATGAGTAGTCAACAGAATTTGCAGCATTATCATTAACAGTCTGATGCACATAAAAGAGTCTGAATCAAGGCAAACCTGAATGCAGACATGTATACATACAGGAATCCTCATAAAATGTGAAATTAGTTTTATTAAAGTGATGATAGTCTCAGCTATTAGTCAGATCCACTAATTTCAACGTTTGGTGATAGTTGAAACCTTAAATGGTAAATGGACTTGAGCCTGAATAGCGCTTTTTTTTTAGTTACATGTCACACCTACAGATTCACAGACTGATGGCAGAGGCTGCTCTGTAAAGTGTCCATCAGTATTTACTAATCCCATTCATACACATTTATACACCACAGACGACGAAACAGAGGGACTAACTTGGGGTTAAGTGTCTTGCCTAAGGACACATCGTACGTCGGGCTGCAGGAGCTGGGGATCAAACGCCCGACCTTCAAGTTTACAGATGAGCGATTCTACCACTGAGCCGCAGCAGCCCCCCTAAATCAAATGCAAATGTGGAGACAAACACTAAACATTTTCCCAAGAAAAATAGGCAATGTTAGGCGAGGGATTGAGTCTTTATCATGTGTGAACAAATGTCTTACTGTGGTCATCTTTATGTTTCTATGTTAAAATCTTCCCGGATGTTTTCAGCTTCAAAGCAAACTCAAGCAGGATTCAGACTGCTGACTGGACTCGGACCCAAAGATTCTCTGATCCAGGCTGACCCGGAGGCTGAGGTATTACTTTACAGCGCTGGAAGTGCAGCTTGGCACGTGTTTCACAGATCACACATAGCTTGCAAACGGGCACATCTATCCACAAGGGGTGTTGCAAAGCTTGTGTACTCTCCCCCCTGTTGAAATCTCTCCTCGGGAGAACTGTTTCACCAAATCTGCAACAACCAAGCCCTGACATGCAACGTCTGATTTTCACAAGTTTGCCTCATCAAAACAATGACCACACTTTACACGAGTGCATACAGTCATCTGCAACTTAAGCTGAAATCTGAGGCGTCGTTGCTTCAGCCATTAGGGATCTGCAGAGCTTGCGGAGAGCTTCTGATAGACTGGCCTCTGGAGTTTTGTTTGCAGGCCGTTAAACTGTCTTATGAGGAGAGGCGCTAATGTGATTCGTCATTATTCAAGGTCAAACGCATGCGGGCGCCCTCAGGCTTTTAATGTTTCATTCGTCTTCAGCCTGTTTTCCATTCGGTGCTGTGCTGCATGCAGATTGCGCTGATGCCTCCGGTCACCCATTGCAATCACAAGTTACATACAACCATTAGCTCAAACTGCAACATTGGAAGCTATGCTTACATCATCAAAATATGCCTCCCAGTCGACCTTTAATCATTAAAATCATGTTTGTTTGTTTTTTAATATGATTCACACATTCTTGCCTTGACATAAGCTCCTGCCTTGGTTTTATCCTGCTGTGTAAATTGTTGCGTTTAATCTCACACCCATCCTTGTCTAGCTCGGGGGTATGATGTGTGTGTGGTTCAGAGGTATCAAAGCCTGTTTCACATTACACAAACTGCAGTTTCAGAACTCCAGTCGCTATCATTTACATCAATGTGGAAGACATCCCAAATCCTGCAATTACGTCTCAACTACTCGCGTTATCGGCAGCGATTTATTCACATTTTGGGCCGAGGTATAGTTTCCCTATATACTGCAAGAAAGAGATAATGTAGCTTTCTGTCCCTGCTTCGTTTCAAATCAAGTCACATAGAGAGAATCCAGAAGGAAAGGAGGGAGAGGGTAGGACACACAGAGCAGTGCTAATGAGAACGCCAGAGACAGAAAAGCAATTTGAGATGTTTGCATTGCAGAGCACAATCAGCTGTCGTGATTTATGGTCTAAATCCGGGGTTTTCTCTCCTCATCTCGCCCCTCTTTCCTCTTGGCTACCACTCAGATAAGTAAGGTGAGAAACCTATTAGCTCTGGCAAAGAGAGAGAAAAACAATCTACAACCTCACTGATTAAAAGGGAATTATTGGACGGGTTTATTGGACTCTTACTCTGTTTTCTATGCTGCTTGTGTCATCTGAAATTAATGTCAGATTACTGTAGCCGTCAACACAGGAAATGATAAATACAAATATCCCTCGGACACTTTTATGAGAGCAATTTTAATTTAAGGGTTGTATTGTTTAAAACTGATCAAAGATCCGTATCTCAACTCAGCCAAACTATCACAAGTTGAGGGGTCAGTTGTATCCTAAAGAACATGGCATTTTTCATCACAACATTTTGAATAACATTTCAGTTTCCAGCAATCTATGTTTCACTCTGTACTATACAATACAGCAGATGTTAAATCGTCCTTTACTCATCATTTATTTATGAATTCAAAGACATATTTCCCCTAATGAACCCAGACTTCACTGTACTACAACTCCTCAAAACAAGAAACATTCATGTTCCGCCCTCAGCAGTGAAGCGTCAAATCAATGATATACCAGTCTGAACTAATGTGGCTTCATGTCTCATCAGGCCGGAGGTAAGAAATCCAACAAAAGCGAGGTTTGGGATAACGCTTACAACAGTTACTTCCTCCTCTGCTCTCACTACAGTTTCCGAGCCGTCTCTTTGTCAGACAGAAGAAAAGACCGATGTTATTCTTGCCAGCATGAGGGATTTATCCCCTTTGACATATTCAAGAGATTGCAGCTTTATATTGAGCCCATCTCTTCCAAGTGCAGTAGAGTATGAGAGCTGAGGGAGTGAAGCTACACTGAAGCGCCAAACTAAATGTATGAAGGATTCATTCAAAAGCAAGCGATAAAGACCTCAAGGGGAATTCACTGAAGAGTCAATGAAAAGTTGAAATGGAACAAATTGTCACAATTTTTGCAAGTTCACTTAGGAGTAGCGTGAGGGATTTTAAGGCGTGCAGAGAATAGAGAGAGACAGGGAGTGAAACACACATGATCACCTGCACCTGTCGTCATCATACTTATTTGTTTATACCCGGACCCGCAGAGACGTACAATAAATCTGTTCAAGGCCCTCCCTCCATTCCTCACAGCTGATGATTAAAGTCTGCTGTTGCCCTGTGCACCCTTCCTCCAACGTTTGCTTCTCCCACCTTCATATACACACACACAATATCCCCCACATTTACTTTATCTTCCAGTTTCCATCTTTTTCTTGCGTCTTTCGCCTGAGCATTTGATGTCTTCGGGGGCCTTTGCTACCGACCTGAAGAAAAGGAAAAGATAAACATCAAAAGCGTTTGTGGATGGAGCAAAAAAAAAAAAGGGGAAAGTACAGTTTGAAGTTACAGGAAGGGACTCCAAAATTCACCCCGACTTGAAGAGAGAGAAAAGTTTCAGGGTGAGATTTATTCATGCAAAGTCTGGTTATATGTGGAACGCTTCTCTTTTTCTTTTTTTCAAGATGGGATCTTGATTTGCAAGTAACTCATATCGCTGAAGGCTGTGTCGAGTTTTCAGTTTGCATGTGATGACTGCAAGTCAGCAGTTTCCTGCGCTGAGCACTGAATGTTGGAAAGAGATTGTAAATAGAAAAAGATATAAACCGTACAGCTCAGGGGGATGCTGCTCTGCCATGCAGCGATGAGACTTCCATCCATATTCGTCCCTCCCTGTACTCCTGACCAGTGAAAACCTTTAGCTATCGTATACTTCAAAATGATAACATGTTTCTGATTCAACAGTTAAAATTATCATTTAACTTATTTAAAACTAGGGATCCCTGTTATCAGAGAGGAGGCTCTTATTCCAATTCTGTGACATTTTTATATTTAAACTGTTGACTTTACAAACATGACTTTCAGACTGTAACAGCTAAAGTTAGCAAGCTAATCATTGCTAACCCTCTGAGTGAATATGAAGCCATGACTTGTGGTTGATTTGATTTAAAGCTACAGCCATAAAGAGGTTTAATGAGTAATTGAAAGCCCTCAATTGACATCCAGCCAAAGCTGAAACTTAATGTCATGTCAGCAGCCAGATTTTATGTCTAGATCATGATTTAAATGGAAAGCTTAAACATAAATTAGCATAAAAGGTCAAGTCAGTTAACTGGTAAATGGACTTGAGCTTTTCAAGTCTTCTGACTTCTCAAAGCGGTTTATACACCTACACATTCACACACTGATGGCAGAGACTATGTAATGTGACCATCAGTAATAAGTAATCCGGTTCACACACATTCACATGTCGCTGACGAAGCAGCTGTATCAAATTGGGATGAAGTGTCTATTCCAAGGATACATGTGTCTGCAGGAGCTGAGGATTGAACCCTCGATCTTCCGGTTGAGAGACGACCGACTCTTGCAAACAAAGACATTTGATCATACTTTCTTTTTGTTATGAAATGGTTCCATTTTTGGTAACGTGGCTTATCTACAATGAAAAAAGTGACGTAAGATGATTTTGCAAATCCAATTCCAATAGTTTTGACAGACATGCTGAAGCTATCTTAAACTCTGTTTATAGGCAACTCTACAATTCTACAGTTCATTTGGCAGACGCTTTTATCCACAGCAACAAACATCAGAGAGTAAGTACAACACAAGCGAGGCTTGTAACGTCAGTAAGTGCAAACAAACAGCTTTAAATCTGACTGGACATACAGGTGCTGACAGGCAGCGCACAGAGGCAGAGCAGCCGCTCTTGAGACTCTAATCAGCATCAAAACCATCCCTAAATATCGTCATTATCAAACAAAACCATCTTCATCATCAAATTATCAGCGTCATGACCAATACAATGTCATATCAAGTGCATCGATGTTCATAAAAGAGCTGGGTCTTTTGCTTTTTCTCAAGTCTTGCTTTTTCTGTTACAACTTAGAAACCAAGGTCAAAACTTCACTTCATGACGGTTCCTTTGCTTTGGAAAGAGCATTAGCAAAACTTCTCTTCGCAGAAGGCTAGATAGCATGCTAATGTTTGAAGGATGTATAAGAGCTTAAGCACACACCATTGTTCTTGGTTTTAGAAAGGCAAAGACCCTTCCTCCTCGCACTTTTTATGCACTGATATCTCTTCTCTATATACTGCCACATAATATACCTCACTTTGAAAGGTAGAAAAATCCAAAATGCTAAAGGCTAAGACACTAATCTAGGATTGGACAGTTGCTACTCCGGGGAAAACCTTTGGTCAGATGCACCTGAATGAGATTTTGCAAAGAAAATCCGACAGATCTCTTAAAGTTTGGGCTGGGCTTTGCATTTTGCTCCTGCTTTTCTTTTTAAAGGCTATATAACAATGTTTTCTTAGGTCTGACCTCAGGCGACGTTGGCCTCCAGGGAGCGTCAGGCTGGCATAGCTTACTGCGCTGGCCTTTATGCTTGTACCAGTTTCTTAGTCTCTGAGGACATCCACATTGAAAAGACTGACAACAAAGCATTAGAATAAACGCTGATATAATGACATGATGCAGAGAATAAACATGGTTGGATAAAAGAAAAATGCATTTTACTTGTGCCTTTCCAGGCTTCAATAGCCCACCTTGGTTGGGTGAAAGGAGGCTGTTAGCTTACTAATGCGTATTCTCACTAAATACCCATTCTTGAGGTCACACAGAAGCAAGAAAATTCTCTAACTCTCATTCTTACTTGGCCTTTATCCGTGCAGGGTGAGCTAATGGCTTTTAAATATCTGTGTCTTGTATCGGTAACACTTTACAATAACGGTACATTAATTAACATTAGTTAATGCATTATTAAGCATGAACTAATGGTTACTAACAGTCAACTAATGTGTCTAGTAATCATTTATTAAGGGTGTTCATGTTAACTACGGTATTGATTAATACTGATGATTGATAATATTGATTATTGACTCATTATTAAGGATGCTATTAACATTAGTTAATACAATAATAAGCCTTAATTAAAAGTGAATTCATATAATAATGAACATTAAGAAACCCTTAACAAATGTCTCTTGTTAACATTAATTAAGGGTTTACGTGTTAATTACGCCTATTAACTAATATTACTAAATGCTTGATAAAGATGTTCATTTAGATACATGTCTTGAGGTTCACAGCTAAGTCATGTCATTAAGACAAAACAGTTTTTATTAATGTTTATGTAAGGTTAATGACTGTTCACTTACTTTTCCATCCTCCAACTGGTGACTTATTTTTGTTAAAGGTTGAGATCAGTGGACCACACCATGGTCTTCATGTAGACGTTAGATTGTTCCTTTATCTTCACATAGACGTTCTTAATTTACAGCCTAACCTATCATTATTGTTGATGTTATATAAGCATTACTAAACCATGGTTCCATTTTGTCTCATTTTGTTGGATCTTTGTGTTCAGTTCATACCTTATTATTTCATCATCTTTAGTAGGGTTATTGACCTTCATTTATTGGTGTTCTATTCGTTCGTGATTGTATATATTTAAAATTTTGGGTGAAATTAACACTTTTTGACTGAAAGAATCAGAATCAGAAATCTTGTTTCCTCCTGCCTCACTGCTTGGTCCCTGACGCAGGGATTAGAAAAGATTTAAGACTAGATGGGATTTGAGACATGGTGATGGAAAAGTCACTGGGAGTTTTAAGAGTCAGACAGGTTACAAGTCATCCATTGACACGCATCGGATTATCTGCTGCTACCATTACCTTATAAAACCTGCAATGACTCCATTTCTGTCACCCTGTCACCTGCAATCTGTGATCAAATATCCTCCCCCCCTTTTCTCATCCACTTGAAGTAAATGGATATAACGCTGGCAGAGACAGACAAAGGGGTTGTGAAGGTGGTTTCTCACAGACTTAATGCACTTCAGATTCCCCTTAATTGGCTTGTGGAGGTATCTACTGTGGGACAACAATACACCAAGGAGAGCTGGCTTAGCCAGTGTCAACTAGACACCCTCTAAACTCTGCACCTCCCCAGACGGAGTTGATAAAAGGTTGTCAGCATTAGAAGTTTCCTCATTTCCATACGCTTCACACAACCAAATGAGAAGGACTTAACAGCAGGACCAGGATATGGTGGAAGTGCTGCACACTTTTGGAAAAAGCTAGCCCGGCTCCTGATTTATAAAAATGTATTGTTTTATAACTTTAATCATGTAACTTGTTTTTTTCATTTGTAGTAACATAATCTTCTTGAACTGGACTCATGCGAACAGCATAAGCCTTAAGAAAAAGTTATTATAGCCTTAAGAAAAGCTAGATTTACAGATCTGAATAAGATATGATATAAGATAAGTATTTGCAGTAGTTTCTTATTTCTCCCACTGAATATTTTTCCACTTTTAACAGCAATGATGTTCCTCTCTCATCTCATAATAAATCACACTCTGCATCTTATATCTCACGCTAATGTTTGCTCTTTCTTTACACCTCTGTTAATTTATGTCCATTACTCAATGAGTTGTTACCCAGTGTCTCCCTGCTAATGCACCACTGAACAGATGTACTGTGCTTTTGAGTTGATAACTAATTCCACCTCCGAGTGCAATGAGTTCTCTCGTTATTTTCTCTCCTGCCCTCGTCCCCCCTCTCTCTCTCTCTCACTCTCTATCTTCTCTGTGAGCTCCTCCTGCTCTGAGGGAACACTCCTGAAGAAGAAAAAACTCCAGAGAGATGAAGGAGGACAGGGGACATGGCAAGAGAATGCTGGGAAAGAAGTGATTTATTCCCAGGCATTTCCAGAGGAACTTCATGAATAATTCCAGAGTTAGGTAAGCAATCATACACAGCTCTCTATCTTTTCTCCTGTCCCTTTTGAGTAAGGAGAGGAGAGTTGTTTCTGACCACAGCCTGATCATGTGTTAATATAGAAGTCTGTAAAGGAGATACTATAGCTGTATTTTACCACTAAATTGATACTGAATTGATCAATTTTAGACGAAATAGAGGAGACCAATGATTTCTGAATATCGGAGTCATCTGCATAGAACTCAATCGAGTGCAATGATTACTCTCAACTTTATTGGAATCTTTCAGAAAGTTAATGGAAGCGGCAGCTCAGTCTTGGCCCTCAAAAAGGAAAGTACCTTTATTGTAAAAGGATCATTTTTGGAAATACATGCCAAGAGCAGTGATATCTGAGGAGCATTGTAAAGGGGAATAGACCAGAATGTCCCTTGATACACCTGGAAGGACCTTTGACCAGGCTATGGGGCTGGGAGGACTAGCAACTACGAGGGGCGTCAGGTGTTTCCAGATTTGTTTTTAACAGAGCACTAGTGAGGACCTTCCTAGAATGGATGCAGTCTTATTAATGGATACAGGGCACGACAATAGCTATAAATTATAACTGTTATTTGCTGATTTGTCTATTTAGACGTGTTCTTAAGTGTCGAAGCTCGGGTTAATTAAAGACAGGTACATTTATATAGGGTCCAATAAAGTTCATGGGATTACTGGGGGTGGGGGGCTATTGCTGTCTTGTTTTGAAAAAGATTTGAATATGTTTATAAGTACCAATATTCAAGCATCGACATAGGAACCAGAAACGACCATTACTTTCACAAAATCCTCACTTTCTTTTGATGGTAAAATCTCCATTTCCACTCAGGGAAAGGCCCATTCTGCTAAAAGGTTGGGAAGGTAATTGGCTTCCTTAATAATTCAATCCCTTTATTTCACTCAAAAAGTCCCAATTACTCTGGTAGGAAAACCTCCAATGTCTCCTTGTCTTTGCCTTTTGCTCACGCTCTGAATGTCTCTCCTTATGACAAGAAAAAGGACAACCATAGCAGGATGTTGCTACTCAGAAGCTGTAGAATAATGAGAAGTAAATAGCAAGTAAGCATCCCATTCAAACAATAAAGGAAAATACAAATCTACTTCACAATTTAAAATCCCGTCAGACATTGTTCAAAATTCTAAATTCATCACAGCACCAAAAATTTGAAAGTTTTTAAATACATATCTGTTTTCACTGCTCACACATCAACACACATCAAGTACACATCTGTTTAGAGAGCGCTGGATAGCCTGCAGGGCAGCGTCTCTAAGGCTGGTTATGGTTCGATGTCTTGCTTCAGAACAAATAAGCTGTGATGGTGTTTACTGTTTACAGATGAAACCACCCACTGAGTAGACCTCACTGTCAGCTGCACTTTGTTATAACAGTACTTTTTCCAAATGTTTGTTTTTTAAGGATCTTTTTGTTGCTTTTGTTTGACCCCGTTTTGCAAAAACTTGAAATCTCTAGTGTTCTCTTTTTTTTTTCAAACCAAATGATTCATTCATCATGTATCACTGGTTGTAACATATTGTGTAAGCCTATGAGCTTCTAAAAAAGAAAAGTTTCTCTTAGAGAACATCTATTATGCAAAATACACTTTATCATGGTATTATAACATTAAGATGGGTCCCTAGCTGGCTCCCTAATTACGAGAAAAGTCCATCCTCTGCATTTTTTGCCTGCTCCACTTTTCAGAAAATGTGTGCTCAAACAGGCTGTTTGGAGATTTTCCCTTCATGACATCACAAAGGGCAGTAACCCCTCCCCCAGGTGGGTGACACTCCCACAGCTAGGTGTTTGTTCTGTCCTCTGAGTCTGCCTTCTCACCGTAAACAACTGGGCATGGTGCAAGAGCCCAAGCCACCCAAGCCCTTCCAGAGAGGGGCATGGTCAGACACAGCTCATTTACATTTAAAGGTACAGACACAGAAACAGCCTGTTCTGAGCAGTGCTGAAATAGAGGGGTTTATAGACATGATCAAATATAGGATCTGAGTGGATTTATAAAAACAATCTTCAGAGACATGTTTTAAGGAGCTCTGAAACTTATTTACGCTGGTTGAAAAAGGAGGAGAATATGTGACCTTTAATTCATTTTTATTTTTATTTTTTTTATCTTGACGTGTGTCTGCTGTCTTGTCCTTTTACTGTTTAATGATGATGATGATGTTTGCTCAGCGCTTGATGTTTAAATGTGCTTAAGAAATGCATTTGACTTAATGGTTCAAGAAACAATGAAAGACTCATGATGGTTTAATAGTAGATTATAGCATCATTACCATCTAAGCACCACACACCCGGACCAAAACAAAAAACACTTTTACTATAAATGTCATCCTAAATGTTTTTTACAAATACACCATTATGTTAGAAACTAAAAAGACATCTCAGTTTATTAGACATTTGTATTTTCTGTAAGGTTTATTTTTGGGCTTTGTATGCCTTTATTTAAAGAAAAGGAAAGTGGATAGTCAGTAGAGTCAGAAATCGGGCAAAGAGAGAGATAGGGGGAAGGACGTGCAGGAAAAGAGCTGATTTAAACCCAGGCTGCTTACTTAGAGGACCATGACCTCTGTACATGGGGTGTGTGCACTAATCACTAGGCTTATGTCGTCCGCTAGTCATTTTCTAGTTTCAAGTACATATTTAACTTATTTTTAGAGAACAGGCTCAGACTGACTCATGCTATGAGCCAACATTTCTTTATTTTTTATTTGTATAGCGCCAATTCATAACTAATGTTATCTCAAGACACTTTACAAAAAGCAGGTAAAAGACCTTACTCGTTGTTTTATTATCCACAGAGACACAAAATGAATCCAACAAAGCAACATTTAGTAAAGTTAGGAGGGGGGGGGGGGGGGGTCCACAGCAGCAGGCCGTCCCCACCAACAATTCAGAAGAACCTACGAGACGAGAGAGCTCAGGAGCTCCCAGGAAGATATGATTAGTGACTTACATGGTACATGAAGATTTACACTGACATGCAGGAACATGATGTGAATGCAGAATGACCTAGTTCTTTGTAAATTGCCCTAAAAGTAAAGTATCTTAAGAGCAGAAACTCTGTGTGTTTTTTAAAAGTTGTACACGGCCAGTGCAGAAATCACACTCCAGTGTCAACTTGTACAACACTGAACACTTGTGTCTCAAAGTTTAATCATTAAAAAGATGGAACAGTGTGGAAAAGAACATGATAAAAGAAAAATGGTGGGAAAAAAAGAGATGAAAGGATACAAGGAGAACTGATCTGGGGGAAGAGGTAGTAGGTCTTAGAAGCTGTAGTGAGCTGAGTCCTGTGCTGATTGGAGAATTGATTAATGGAGCTACAGCGAGAGCATGGAAAAAGCTGAGTCCCCTGTGACTGCAGTGTGCTACGCACCCAGGTACACTTCAGGCTCTCATCCAACCATCAGTGACTGTCAAGGGGAGGCTTAAATATGTCTAAAGGCGACTATGTACACCGTGTTACAGGAGAGAAAATCAATACTGAATGTTCAACTCACTGACTTTCATTACTGCTTATCATGATCAATTTATGATTCTGGCAGCGCTGCCTCGCTCGTCCTTATCTCTTCTTACGGATATCATGTTCCTACTCGTAATAAATGAGAAAAACATATCGGAAAACATACTTTCAGGCTTTTTTATCCACTTTGCAGGTGCACAGTATTTTGCTCAGATTACGAGGATACACCGTCGCTCTCGAACGCCGCTGCTCTGAAAGCCTCATTAGAGATGTTCATCACAGTGTGGCTTTCAGTATGCAAACGTCTCTGTCTCTGCCTGCTGACAGGCTTTATAGTGAGTAGAAGTGAAACCCAGTTTCTGTGCCGGTAGAAGTCAGTTAAACTCTTCTCATTAACTACAAAAGCCTTTCAAAAGCTCTCCCTGCTTTATTTGCTTTGTTAATGAAATGTGCCTCTTCTCCTCTGGCGCCTCACATCTCGTCTAATTAAAAGCCGATTTTGAACAGGTTTTGAATACAGATACATTTCACTGTCTGATGGGATTTTTTTAAATTCTTTAAAGTCTAGGTAAACAGCAGTTTGAGGATCTTAAGGCTCAGTAATGGGATGTATTACTGATTGAAGTGGAATAGAGAGCGCGAGTCATGATGTCGTCTCTGTTTTAATTAGCTTCATTAACATCTCTTTCAGAAACTAAAGTTTCAACCTGCGAAAACAATGTGAACACAGAAAAACTGTTGCTCCCATAAAACTACTATGCAAGTGTAACAGCTTTTCCTCAGATGATGTTGATTATAAGTGTAACCCTGCGTTGCTGTATCGTTAACTATACACTACTTATACTTAATTAATTATGTGTCTGTCATTGTATCATCTTGTACAAAATTTGTCTTTGCATACTTTGTGTTTATTGTTGATATTTCATGTTAAACTTTTGTACATAAAGATTTCACCAAAGTCAAATTCCTTGTGTGTGTGTGTGTGTGTGTGTGTGTGTGCGTGCGTGTGTGTGTGTGTGTGTGTGTGTGTGTGTGTGTGTGTGTGTGTGTGTGTGTGAGCATGCCTGGCCAATAAAGCTGATTCTGATTCTTATAATGGGCAAGTTTAATTTTCACCTCAAATCCAATTTTATCGGATTAATTGTTGTTATCTCTTCAAAGCTCAAGATGTGTTGTTAAGAAAACACTTCGAATTTGTAGCGAGAGATTTATAAAGAAACATATTCTGACAGATTATTCATGAAATGCAATTAGTTCACGGCTAATAAAGGAACACAGTTGAATAAATAGAAATACCTTTCTTGTAAGTCTTTAGACTCAGACTCAAATCCTATTTCTATCATGATTATTGTAATGTTTGGTCCTGTTGGACTGAGCATATTGAGTATTCAAAATATTTTTATAAGCCCTGTTCATTATATTCAACATCATCATAAACACCTGCACACAGTGATGCAATTAAAAAAGCAACAATCCGCTGCTGATGGTGATGAAGTTGATGATGCACCTGGGATATTATGCAAATGACGTGATTCAAATAGTGTTTTGCTTCTTTTTTTTTCAGAATGAGTGTCTTTAAACTCCAACTTGCAGAAAAACAATCTCACTCCTCACACTCAGCATAAGGACGGTATTGACGTCAGCACAGTCACATCTAAAGCGCACATCCAGTGTACGCAGATATGAGCTGCCTGAGCAGGAAAACAGATGGCTGGAAGAAGTGATTTTATTTTTTTAACGTGGCTTAGCACGACCTCGGTGAACAGGGAGTGTAAGAAAAGAGCTGGCTCAGGGATTGTCTGCTCTTGCAGTGCAGTGGTGGATACGGAGCACAGGGGATTCCTGCATTGACGGATTTCTTCAGAGCAGTTCTGTATCTTACTCAAAACAATTTATTCCCAAGTGTGTGCATGCATGTTAAGTGTTTGGCAAGAAGGAGGATGTGAACGCATATTTTTACTTGTTTATCCCAGAAATTTCTCAAGAATGTTCACAACCCATATACAGTTCATGCCACCTGAAATATTGTATGTGGAGGTGTTTTTTCTAAACTCTCCTGAAATGATTTGAGCAAAACTTAAGATGAGTGGATTTTTTTTTCAGTGAGCGAATTCACTGGAAGTGTATCCCCGATATCAACAGCCTTGCTCATTATTTGTCTCATTAAAGGTCATCTCAGAAGGGCTTAAAATGGCCTCGTCAAAGCTGAGACAACAGAAAAAAAAATCATTTATGATTTCACAGTTTCCATCGCCGGGTTCAGATTGATTCATTAGCGAGGGGATTTGTTCTGGATGAGCTCCATCAGTCAGGATGATTCCTGCCTGTGCATGTATATGTGTGTGCTCGGAGGTAAATGGATGCATCTGAGGGCCTTAATGGCCTACGTGCTGCTCTGCCGAGAGCTCTGCTGTGCACTAGGACTGAGTAGTAAAAAGTCGGTTCATGCTGAGGGACACTGAAACGGGCAGCAGTAAAGCCTTCCATAGGCCTCTGGAAAAAGCATTAACTCCACGTGAAATGTATTTGTTTCACATGTGACTGCTTTCTCATTGGATGATCAGCCGTTTAAGGCTCTTGTTTTACAGCACATAGCAGGATCTTTATCCGAGGAGAAAAAAATGCAATGTGTTCTTCACTCTTGGATGTAATATCATAAAGTGTACATTTCCTCCTGTGTTTGGAGTCATACACGCTACACGTTAAGAGGTTTTTAAGAGGTTTTTAACACAGTTGGACCCAGTATTTTATCCATTATTAATAGTTCCTTGGCGGAAGGTGTAGTCCCCTCTGCTTTTAAACATGCTGTGGTCCAACCACTTTTAAAGAAACCCAACCTTGATCCCACTGATTTTAACAATTTTAGACCAATCTCAAAACTTCCATTTTTATCAAAAGTTTTAGAAAAGGTGGTTTCAACACAACTTTTATCTTTTATGACTGAAAATAACCTCTTTGAGAAATTCCAATCCGGTTTTAGAGCTTGTCACAGCACAGAGACTGCCCTCCTCAAGGTAACCAATGACCTTCTTTTAGCAGCAGACAGAGGGGAGGGCACAATTTTAATTCTTTTAGATCTTAGCGCAGCTTTTGATACTGTTGATCACACAATTTTAACTGATCGTCTCAGACATTGGGTTGGTTTAAAGGATACTGCACTTAGCTGGTTTTACTCTTATCTTTTAGAAAGAACTTTCGCGGTCACCATCGGTAACTACTCCCCCTCTACCTCTAACATTACCTGTGGTGTACCGCAAGGTTCGGTTTTAGGTCCCATTTTATTCTCCATTTATATGCTGCCTCTTGGCCAAATAATTGAACGCCACAATGTCTCCTTTCACTGCTACGCAGACGACACACAGATATACCTTCCTTTGAGACCTGAGGACCCTAGGAGCCTAGCTGCTGTCAGAAACTGCCTAAGCGATATCAACTGCTGGATGGCGCAAAACTTTCTCCAACTGAACAATTCTAAATCTGAAATCATAGTATTCAACCCGCCAAACACCACTCATATCTCAAAGAGCAGCCTCGGTCCCTTATTCACCAATGTCCAACCCACCGCCAGAAATCTAGGAGTAACATTCGATTGCAATCTCACCTTTGAATCCCATATCAAAACAGTTGTCCGATCAAGCTTCTTCCATCTACGCACCATCTCCAAAATTAAAACAATCCTAACCCAACGAGACCTTGAAAAGATCATCCACGCCCTCATCTTCTCCCGACTTGACTACTGTAACTCCCTCTTTTCCGGAATCACAAATAAGTCACTGTCTCGCCTCCAGCTGGTCCAAAATGCAGCAGCTAGGCTTCTTACTGGTTGTAACAGACGACATCACATCACTCCAATTTTAGCTTCATTACACTGGCTTCCTGTACGTTCTAGAATCGATTTTAAGATTTTACTCATTACTTTTAAAGCACGGACGGGGCTGGCTCCAAGCTATATAACAGAGTTACTGACACCATATGAGCCAGCCCGCAGTCTTAGATCCTCGGGTGGGAGCCTCCTGGTCGTTCCAAAGTCGAGACTTAAAACTAAAGGTGACCGGGCCTTTTCAGTCAGGGCCCCTCAACTTTGGAACGACCTCCCTGAGGAGATAAGACTCGCAGACTCCCTCAATTCTTTTAAATCCCTTCTTAAAACATACTTTTACAGACTTGCTTTTATGTGATGTCGTCTTCTTAATGTCTTCTCTTACTGGTTTTACTATTTTTATCTTCTTCTACTTCTTACTGTCTTTTATTTATGGTCTTATCTCGTATTTATGCTCATATCTTAATCTCCTCTTGTGTTTTAACTTGGTAATTTCTTATCTTACTTACTTTGTCTATTTATGTTTCGTATTTATAGTTAATTTTTATTTTTATTAATATTATAGTTTTGGGTTTTTTGATCCTTTAACCACTTGTTTTTATTTCCTTTACTGCGCTTACCTTCTCATTGCTTTTTATTTGCTTTTATCTCTTAGTTTCTTACATCTTTTTAAATCTTTGGTCCTCTTGGTCTCAGCTCATGTTGTTGGGTTCTTGTGTTCCTGGGTTCTTATGATGGTTCTTATGATGGTTCTTATGATGGTTCTTATGATGGTTGGGTTATATATGTCTGGTTGTGTATCGTGCACTTTGGGTTCTTTTCTGTTGAATTGTTTTTAATTATTTTTGGTATTTTGCATCTGTTATATTCTTACTGTTGTTAATGTTTTTCTGTGTTTAGTTTGCTTTGTTCTTGCTGTTTGTCAAAGCACTTTGTAAACCTGTGTTTTTAAAAGGTGCTATATAAATAAAGTTATTATTATTATTATTATTACACTGTAAATGCCTTCCCAAGAATCAATATGCAGCAACTGTTTATTGTTACTCAGAGGCCAATTCTGAAAATCGTTTCAGCCCATCAACTTTGATAACCGTGCACAGTTACTGTCTTTTACCCTCCTGTGCAAAGTCAGGTTACATAATCAATGAAGCTGCAAAAAGAAAGTGCTAAAGAAATCAATGATGTAAAAAAAGATGAAGGAAGAGTCCAGAAACAATTTAGGACTCTTTCTTCGGTTTGGCTCGAAACAGTTCTGAACTGACATTGGCATTTCTTTCTCCTCTCTCATTCTCGTTATTTTCTCCTGTTAGTCTTACATGAATATTTGTCTCTTGATGTGTTTCTATGCTGTCTTTACCCAGAAAAACAGGGCTTCACAGCTGAGATGTTTGTTTAATGTTAGGGTCAGTCAGCAGGTTATTAGGGTTAAGGTGGGACCTATGGCAGCCATTTTTCTTTCTTTATTCATTTCTCTCTAAAGCAGCTTTGACTATTTTCCAAATATTAGTGAAATATATTTTTGAATCGCTTTCTTTCATTCGGGGATGAAGAAGGTTAAAGCTGTCCACATGCTCTCTTGTGATCTACATTCTTTCCTTCTTCGGCGTAACTCCAATCGACTATGAAGAAAAGGTCAAGCGATGGATCCATGAAGATAATGTGTGCATTATTAATCGTGTTCCTCAAAAGGTCAAATCTTTGCTTCAGTGCAAGACTAGAAATACCAACCTTGTGTTTTAAAATCAACATTAATGTTAACTTTGAGACCCAATAAGATTAGATTATTGAATAATCAATTTGTCAAGGTAGATAAAATCCTCAGCTGATTTTAGGTCAATACTGCAACTTAAGACGGGTTGTAGCTTAAAACATGAAACAATTTGATACACTCAGACTTTTATGCAAACTCTGTTATGATTTAATGGTAAATGGACCTGAGCTTGTATAGATCTTTTCTATTCTTCTAACTACTCAAAGTGCTTTTACACCGCAGGACATACCGACACATTCACATTTGATGGCAGAGGCGGCAATATAAAGTCTCAATCAGTATGAACTAATCCCATTCATACACTTTCATACACCGCTTGGGGTTAGGAGTCTTGCCCAAGGACACATCGCACATGTTTTGTTGATTTTCTTGGTTTATTTGGCGGGGACAGATGCAGTATACACGGAGAACTGAACAACACTTTTCCAATACACTGCACCACAGCATTTTATTTTATTTATTTATTTATTTTACCTTTATTTTACCAGGAAAAAGTCTCATTGATTCATTTATAGCGAATTCTAATTTCCAGTGCCTGTCCCTGAAAAGGCCTTCAATATAAAATACATAACTTATTTGATCAAATATATGGAGAACATACTTACAGGAAAGGCTAATCTACACACCCACATACATACATACACAGTATATACATCTACACACATACCTTCCACCCTGTTATGATTATCAGATGAGACTTGATCATCCATGAGACCCTTGTGCATTTCCCTTCCTGAAGGGTCTTGTGTTGTTCAAGGACACTTTGCTGTGCGGGCACATTGACTCACACAGAGAATTGTAACGCAACCTTTAAACAACTTTGAGCTTATGTGAACGTGTGTGTGTGTGTGTGAGTGTGTTCCCACACACAGGGTGCTTCATTACAATGAAGACGATAACAGTTTCTGTGATTGGTCATTCGCCTTCCCCTGGATCTCAATTTCTGAATCCAATTTGTGACTCTCCGCGCCCAACAGCATTCCCTCGCACCGCTGCCGTCTCTCTTGTCTGAAAGGTACAGCTGCTCTGCTCTGGAAATAGATATAATGACTTTGGCATGCCTGAATAAATCGACTTGTAGCACTAACATTCTTGATCATTTCAATTACACTCAGAGGTCAGTGAATATATATGAATATACGAGGCACCGGCATACGCTTCTTCATCTCCTGCGTTGAAAATGCTTCACAGCGTTGCACAGCTCGTACATCATGTAAAAAGATTTTTTGAAAGGTACTTATGACATATCATCAGCTGCTTTTTGTGTAGGCTGAAATATGCGTGTTTGTGCATAGTGCAGTTGTAAGCAAACTCTAATACACATTGCTATTTCTCCTGAATACATTTTTTTTGTACATACTCAATTGAACGGTTATAACCAGGCAGACTTCTAAATTTCCAGGCAGATGGATGGATGAATGGATGGATGTACAGGCAACATGTCATTCGCCATTCCCTCTTTCTCTCCCCTATTTCTGACTCTATCCACTGTCCTGTCTCTCTAAGAAAGACATAAAAAGCTGATTTGTGGGGCGCCGGTGGCGCAGTGGTTAGTGCGCGCGCCCCATGGATGGAGGCTGTGAGTCCTCCAAGCGGGCGGCGCAGGTTCGACTCTGGCCTGTGGCTCCTTTCCCTGATTTCCAGCTCTGTCCACTGTCCTGTCTCTCAATTAAAGGCACACAAATAAATCTTGTCTGCATATGTTTTCAATCAATCTCGGGGTTGTGGCTGCTGCTAAGCTAGCCTAGTTTATCAAACTAACAGGACCAGCTGTCACACCGAAAAGGAAGTTTTCTAAAGGGCGTCGGGAGAGTGACAGCTTCCTTCGAAAAAAGTACCAGGCAATGAATATGACGCGTTTTGGACACTTTGCAAGTGTCTATTTTCAGTCACCCGCGGTGAAAGTGTCTCCATACAAAGCCATTATAAAAACGAGCAAACACAAATGGTGGGTACAGGCTGGAGGAAGCTCTGTTACAATCTGTGCTTCAGTGAGGAAAACGACAGTGACAATGAACTTCAACGGGCTGCTCAGGAGGGCCGCTTTACCTTCCACCTTGTGTGATTAGTGCAGGTCACAGATCTGTGGATCTATACATGTGGGTTTGCAATAAAATTAAAGTGTCCCAGTTTGAAAATATGGTCACCCTAAACTAACAACCAGAAAAAGATGAATGGGTGAAATGTGTGTGTGTTACCGTCAGCCAGGACAAACAGGTGGAGACTCACTCAAGAGAGGTTTTACATTTTATTTGATAGATTTGGTGAAAGGAGGTTTATTCAAGGAGGTTTATTTAAAAAATAAATAAAAAGAATAAAAAATTAAAGTTAAAAATAAATAAACAATAAAAATAGATAAAAAATAACTGAAAAACTGTAACCTCCACCATAACTCATTATTTATTAAAACTGCAATATAATAATAATGAATAATATGTCCATGATAACAACGTGCAATATTGAAACAAACAGTGCAATAATATTGAAAATGTGTGTATATATTCCATCTGACTCTTATTTGTGTAAATATTTCTTGTACCTATTATTGATATCTTACTTACATTCCTATTCAATCTGATTAATATTTTGATTACTATATTTTTACTGCTATGTTGTATATTTTGGAGCAACTGTAACAATCGAATTTTCCTCTGGGATTAATAAAATATTTCTGATTCTGATTCTAATTCTGTAGGAGGGAACGACGATGACAGGTGAAGGTAAGTAGCCGGTGTAACAGGGAGGACTGAGGAAGACATGGATGGCTGGAAGCAATCCTGGGGATAGGAGGCGAGTAAGCCGGCATGTGCAAGCAGTGATCCTGAAGAGACCAGGACAAAAGAAGAAATCGAAGCACTCTACTCGATTCACTACCTGAGTGTTATCTGAGTGCATACAACAGGAAACAAAGATACACTAAAATGTGTTCACAACATGAGGACATTAACTGCACCAACACTTATCAAGCAAACTTTAACATTCGGGAAATGATTGTAAGCACGGGAAAGGAGGAGAAAAGTTCAAACGGATACTCAGACTTTATTTATAATGTGTTGCTTTATGAACTGGATCATGGTGTAAACTGTTTGAAAGTGATGAAATGGGACAAAGTTGATTGATTTATGTTGTTTTCTTTGTATTGGTGTTTTGCGCCTTGTGTTGGTATTGGCTGTATCTTACCTCTTGCAGTGTTATTATTCGGGGGGTGTTTGTTGAGGAAATTTGTAGATACTGGACAAGAAAGATCCAGGAGACTCAGATGGCTTAAGTGGAGGTCGTTTATAGATGACTCTGGATGATAAATGACATTAACAGCACACATGTAACACTGTGTCTTGCTAAGCCAGTTCTGCTGGACGGTCCGAAAGGCTTCTTATTTATCCTGAAAAGCATCTGATGAACACAGCAAGAATGTGAAGTTACAGACAGAGGAGGGCCGACACCAACTCTGCTAAACAAAAAACACTTGAAGAAGACACAACAAAAGTGACCTTATTTGTCATCGTAAGGCCAACCTCATTAGTGAGCTGTGACTGCACTGATGTGTTGTCATATCCTTATTGCAGGCGACTCTAAATCTCACTGCGATGTCTGGACATGTACAGAGAAAACAGAAATCCCATCACAGCAGAGCAGAGCAGAGCAGAGCAGGCACTTCACATTTTCAAAGGCTTGCTGACATTCTGAAGACCAGACAAATTTGGCATTGGCCTTCAGAAGCTCAGTCAACGGGAACACTAACGTGGAAAAGTTTTTGCATAAACAAAATAAAAGTAATATTCCAACAACCCCAAAAAACGCTGCAGCTATTTTTTGGTTGCTGGCTGAGGAAATTTAGAGACATCCAAAACTTTGACCTCAACAGGAGCAACGCAACCCCGCCCCACCACATGACAAAAGGCTAATTCACTGCACAACAACAACAACAACAACAATAACCGTATTTATAGATTAAAAAAAAGCATTTGACACAATTGATCATGAATTATTATTATTGAAAAAACTAGAGAGATATGGTGTTGGAGGAACAGCACATGCATGGTTAAAAAGTTACCTGAACAATAGATATCAGTATGTTCAAATAAAAAAATTTAGATTCAGATATGTTGAAAGTTACCTGCGGGGTTCCACAAGGTTCGGTGCTAGGCCCCAAACTGTTTATACTGTACATAAATTATATCCGTCGAGTGTCTACTACTTACTACTACTACTACTACAACAGTGATATAAAGCAATATCACTGAATACGTATTATTGGTTTTTAGAACACACTTCTGAGGGGAGAAATGAAAAATATGACTAAGATTACATTCTTGTAGCAGTTGTGTTGCGTACGAGCTCCTGGTTTATGGATGACTGCATATCACTTCTCAGTCAAGTACTTTTTTTTTTTTCAGATTCTCCTCTAAGGATTTTATACGTCTGACCGAATTCCAACTCAATCTTTATCTCTCCTTATCTGTCTGTTACACTTGCTCAAAACCAGCCTGTGAGGCTTAGAATACATTTGTTCCCATTCAAGGGTGACATCAGAAGAGACTGGAAAAAAGAACTTCACTCGGACAATTCAAAGATGGAGTCTTGTTCTTCTTCTGTGATGCCTCTGCAAACACCCACATACCAGAATTTAGCGATTTTTTTTTTGTTGTTGTAAGGGATAAATTAGATGATATTTGAACAGAAGCTTTGTACGTGCTAATCTGATCTTAAAAAGCTTATCTTTGGTTCCGTAATGACTCAACAGTTTAAGCACGAGTTAGAGTCAGAGACAATGAGAGTACTGAGAAATCCAATCAAATCTTCCAAATCCAGTCAGATCCCGCTGCCTCATAGGAACACGTTTAACTCATTTTCATTACTAACACGCTGTGACTTTTGAGTGCACGCTGAGTAATGGGGGGACAAAGTGATATCAGGCCTTTGTCGACATCAGACGTAGTACCAGGGGCTGAGATGGTGCCACTAAAACTGGTCTTGTCCCCCCCCCCCCCTCCCCCCCGTATTACCTTTGCCACACTTCACCGCGCTCACAGAGAGCAGGGAGAATTGAAATTTCAGTTCGCCTTTAAATCTCATCCATTTTTACAAGACTCTGTGTTGTCTTGGCTCCCACACAGACGAGCATTCCCATTCTGAAAGTGAATATCAAACATCAGCCGGGCCAAAGGAGGAGGAGGAAGAGGAGGAGGAGGACTGTAATTGTTGGCGTGCACAATAGGCTGTAGGGCCGCAGGAGCAGTTACAGACAATCACGGTCTTTTCAATCGGCCTCAGATGGTGTGATTAGGGAGCGATCTTACAGCAGGCGGCAGCATCCAAAAAAAATCAAATTTTTTAGGGCAGTCACAGCGATTTCTCCATCTGTTCGCTGGAGAGTCGATGTCGCTCCTTAACACAGGTAGACAGGCGTCAGATTGGCCTGCTGCCTCATCCATGTTTCAAGGAGGGCACACGTGTTATGGAATATATAAATCTATGAGCGAGAGAAAAAAATAAAACCGTGAAGTGTTTGTCTGTTTTTGTCTTGTCTGACAAGAAAATCTTTCTATGCTTTTAATCTGGAAAATAACCACATTTTTTAGCCTCATTCAAAAATGAGAAATGGCACAAACATGGTGCATGCACAAGCGCAACAAATCACTTCACAGGGTACTTGGAGGAAGCGCTGAGATGGATGCATGGAGAGGTTTTTGTTGAAGGATGTCCTCAAGACTTTGTCTCAGTGTCAGAATTCAACTTCTGAGAAACAGAGGAGTTAAATGCTGAATCTGAAGTTTTCATATTCTGGTATATTGATAAAACTACACACACACACACATCGCTGAAACTTATAATGTGACTCAGTAGTGTGTATGGACCCCACGTGCCTGTATGCCCTCACAACAATGTCGTACCAAGCTCCTGATGAATCGGTGGATGGTGTCCTGGGGGGGATCTCCTCCCAGACCTGGATCAGGGCATCAGTGAGATCCTGGACAGTCTGTGAGCAGCCTCAGATGCTCTGATACAAAAGGTCCCATAAGTTCTCGATTAGATTTTGGTCATCCAGGAACTGCCTACACACTCTGACCACATGAGGACAGGCATTGTGCGGCACCAGGAGGAACCCAGGGTCCACTGCACCAGCGTAAGGTCTGATAATCCCTCTGAAGATTTCATTTCAGTACCGTTGGCTATGGCCATGGGGGTCTGAGTGACCAAAGTCATGCTGGATGATATCATATCTACATCTATCATATCATCTGTAATGATGGGCACTGGTGGGTGACAGGGCTCCTCCTGATACCGGTCCAGCCTCTCTCAGACTGTGCTGGGAGACGCCGCAAACCCTTCTAGTGACTGCACGTACAGATGTGCCGTCATGGAGGAGCTGGACTACCTGTGCAAACTGATTGGGCAACAGGTACCACCTCATGCTACCAGTAAGTGACAAGGACACTAGCAGAATACAAAACCAGAGGAATCAGTCATGAAGGATAAGGAGAGAATGGTCGTCTGTGGCCACCACATGCAAACATATTCCCTTTCTGGGGGTCGTCTAACCTGTTTTTTCCTCTACATTTTATCTGTTCACACAAAAGCTGGTGAAATTGATGCACAATCACCTGTGCTTCCTAAAAGGACAGACTGATATCTCACTTGGTGTTATACTGTGATGATTGAGTGTTACTGTAATTGTTTTGAGTAGTGCACATACCAGTGAATGGTGTCGTGTGAAAGAACAAGTCAAATGTGGTAAAAGTGGCACATGTAACAATTTTTAGCAGCAGTAAAAAAAAAAAAAAAAAAGAGGGAAACTATTTCCCTCAGTGTACGAGTGCTGCTAAATACTGTATGTGTGATTGTGAGATCAGCAGATCTTTAATAGATGTTATCTATAAAGTATGACTATTTCATAAACATACACAATCAGACATTCTTAAATCTTCCTTTTGATCAACTCTTAAAATTAATCACAATCATCTTAAACGTGGATTTCTCTTAATTTATAAAGTTAGAAAATGTCTACAATTGATCTCACACCAAGTTAAGAGTAACACTGCACCCTGCTGGTGAAAATGTTCAACTGCAGTAAGACTTGTTCACCACTTTACCTGATTTTGCTAAAAACTGAGAATAATGAAATTAATGTATCATTGCTTCATCATCCTGTTAACTGTTCAGTCTGTGTGTCTCAAGAGCGGGACATATGCACAAAATAAACATTATTCCCCAAATAATATTCTCATGATACACTATCACTTGATTATCATACAGAATGGCCATTGCAAAACCTAAAGAAACAGGAACAGCATTAAAGTGTAGAGCGGGAAGTCGTACATCAAAGTAGATAAATGCTTTGGGAAGGTTTATTTGCAGAGGTTTAGAGCTTGACTTCAGAATGCACTTTTATTTAAACATGTCTATTGGACCTCTACAGGCCCTGAGTGACTTAGGCTTATACAACATCGGCCATTTCAGGAAGTTTGTCAGTAGAGCAGAAATAAAGGATGCTCTCAAGTTCTAGGTTTTCCTCTAAATTTGACCTCCTTTAATGAAAAGTGGCAACAGAAGAGGGGCACAGCGACTTAAGTGCTTTTAAGGCTAAGTATGTGATGTAAGCATCTGTATGCAATGCTTGTAAGTAAAATCAGAGTGATCTACATCAGAGCAGATATGCAATGCAACTTGCCATATGCAAAGAAACATGCCGGGCATCTTCTATCACCTTTATTTTAAGTGGACTGCCATTCATTGAAGAGGAATGAAGAACATCAGAACACTTTCTATAAATGTGTATTTATCTTTATTGGCCAGAACAGCTCAGACAGGACTCTGTATTTTGCAATCTTGGCGTCGACATGATTTTCTGCCAGCTTGGTCACTTTCTTTCTTGCCGTAGCCGAGCTTGGCCTTCTCTTTTCTCTTCTGCTCCAGGGTGGCTGTGTGACAGAAAACCAAAGTCAGTATGTTTCATGTGCCTCACAGGTAAAATACTGACCCCAGCTCACCAGATAATCCATTCCAACATAGTTAGAAATATAGTCCAAAGTTGGTTTTCTTTTATATTACTTAAAAAATAAAAAGCCAAGTTCTTTGTTCATGTATTCAAAATGCACATTTGAATTTTTGTTTAACACTTCAAGGTGAGGCACAAATGGCCCCCTGACTCAACTCAGCAATCAGATCCGAAAAGTTTGTCTCATCAATAGATGATCAGTTTCGGGATAAAGTGTTCATCACTGTCAAGTCAGAATTGTTTTCAAGTGTGAATTGAATTTAAAATCAAACATGGTAAGCTCGTAATCGAATGTTTGGGGCTCACCTTGCGAGTGGGCTTCAGACGCACAATCTTAAGAGCAGCTGGAACAACCATGCGCTTCCTCTGTGGAATAAATGACAAAGTCAATAAAAGAAGAACACACTTTGTCTCTACATAGAGAGGATAAGCATGTCTCAGAAATTAAGACTTTTCATAATCAAAATTCAAACAAGGTAGGTAAGGATTAGGAATAACATCACAGACAGCTGATCTGAAACCAGGGCACATCATGTGTGTAATGTGGCCCTGTGTTTTTAATGAGAGAAACTCACCTTGTCAAAGGGTGGAGGAATACCATCGAACACCTTCAGCCTCTCCAGAGCAGCCTGGCCTCTCTTTGTTTTGTGGGGCAGCATGCCTGAGGAACAAGAGTCTTGTTAGTAAAATACATATTCTCAAAACAACCATTACAGCAAGTTTGTATCCATCTTACTCAACTCAGCAATCAGATCCGAAAAGTTTGTCTCATCAATAGATGATCAGTTTCGGGATAAAGTGCTCATCAGTGTCAAGTCAGAACTGTTCTCCTTATTTAAGCATTTTAAATTTCACTTCAGCACATTTGTTGATTTTACAGCCAAATAAGCTCTACATTTGAATTCGAGTGAATTTTAAGTCAAACATTGTAAGCTTGTAATCAAATGTTTGGGGCTCACCTTGCGAGTGGGCTTCAGACGCACAATCTTAAGAGCAGCTGGAACAACCATGCGCTTCCTCTGTGGAATAAATGACAAAGTCAATAAAAGAAGAACACACTTTGTCTCTACATAGAGAGGATAAGCAGGTCTCAGAAATTAAGACTTTTCATAATCACAATTCAAACAAGGTAGGTAAGGATTAGGAATAACATCACAGACAGCTGATCTGAAACCAGGGCCAAACACATCACGTAATGTGGCCCTGTGTTTTTAATGAGAGAAACTCACCTTGTCATAGGGTGGAGGAATACCATCGAACACCTTCAGCCTCTCCAGAGCAGCCTGGCCTTGTGAGGGCAGCATCCTGGTGAACAAGAGTCTTGTTAGTAAAACACATTTTAAAAAGTAACAATTACAGCAAGTTTATATCTATCCCAGCACAAATTATCATTCTTACTCAACTCAGCAATCAGATCCGATAAATTTGTCTCATCAATAAATGATCAGTTTCGGGATAGGGGTCATCAATGTCAAGTAGAAACAACTTGTGCTGGGTAAACTATATTAAATATATTAATCTTTGTAAGGTTGCACATTCTTAGCCACCAGGGCTTCCACTCCACCTTAATGTATACAGCTGCAGATTTACTGCATGTTTCAAGCTAAAGAGAATGCCTGTGCCACATGCAGATCTTAATCCTGTACCAATAATCAATCAGCAGTGAGATAAATTAATGTAGTGGTGCCACATCCTCACCTCTGACAGTCCTCCAGAAGATCCTGCTCGGAGCTCTGAAGTGGTAACGTCCACGAGAGGGGTTGGTGTTCATCCTCTTACGCAGGAAAGCCAGGTACTTCACTGTAAAGTCACAACATGTACATTTGTAAATACTTCATAACACTGTACAGAAAGGAGCGCTGCTTTAGCTTAACGCTGGCGTCTCAGATGGTAGTGCATGTAAGATATTTCATGGTCAGTTAAACTCAAAAAATTTACGTTGAATCATCATCACTGACAGCAATCAGAAGGAGTCACAAGTGAACAGCAATAAGTTACTTACACTTGTTGCGATAGAAGTTTCCAGAGATGTTGATTCCTTCACATCTCACCGCCACAACTTTGTGTCCTACAAGAAGAAAAATGAACAATTAATCTAAACTCAAGCAAGGAGGTAATAGTCAGATCTGGGGCTTTAAGAAAACTTGAGTTAGGCATAAAGCAGTATTTCTTCACACACAATCCAAATAAATTCATCTTACCCAGGAGGACCCATTTTGCCACAATGGCAGCAAGCCGACCGACTAAATGGCCCCTGCCATCAAGCAGCAGAACCTGGGGTTGATTTGGAGAGGTTGACTTCAGGATGCACTTTTATTTAAAAACTAGTCTATACCTTTACAGCCCCATGGGTGAGATACCTTAAGCTATTAGAAGACTTAAGTGCTTTTAAGGCTAAGCATGTGACCTAAGAGTCTGAATTAAATGTTTGCTCGTCAGTAACATCAAACGGATCTATACCAGAGCAGATATGTGATGCAACTTACATTTACAAAGAAATGTGCCGGACCAAACTTAAATATCTAATGTAACAGCTGTATTTTAAGTGGAATGCCATTCATTGAAGAGGAATGAAAAACGCCAGGACACTTTCTATGAACGTGTATTTATCTTTATTGGCCAGAACAGCTCAGACAAGGACTCCGTATTGTTTAAGAACGTCTGTGTATTTTGCAATCTTGGCCTCGACGTTCTTTTCTGCCAGCTTGGTCAGCTTGTTCACTGTCTTTTTCTTTCCGTAGCGGAGCTTGGCCTTCTCTTTTCTCTTCTCCTCCAGGGTGGCTGTGATAGCCTGGTACTTCCAGCCAACCTCATGTGCAAGACGGCCAAGGAGGGCGAACTAATGGGTGTGGAAAAAAAAATATCAAAAAGTCAATATGTTTCATGTGCCTCGCAAGTAAAATACTGACCCCAGCTCACCAGATTGTTCATTTCAACAGTTAGAAATATAGTCCAAAGTTATTGCAACAGAAAAGTTGGTTTTGTTTTAAATTACTTCATAAAAAGAAAAATCTGTGAAGTTCTTTGTTCAAGCATTCAAAATGCACTTATGGGTTTTCAAGGTGAGGCACAAATGGCCCCTGACTCAACTCAGGAATCAGATCCGAAAAGTTGTCTCATCAATAGATGATCAGTTTCGGGATAAAGTGCTCATCACCGTCAAGTCAGAACTGTTTAAGTGTGAATTAACTTGAAGTCCAACATCGTAAACTCGTAATCAAATGTTTGGGGCTCACCTTGCGAGTGGGCTTCAGACGCACAATCTTAAGAGCAGCTGGAACAACCATGCGCTTCCTCTGTGGAATAAATGACAAAGTCAATAAAAGAAGAACACACTTTGTCTCTACATAGAGAGGATAAGCATGTCTCAGAAATTAAGACTTTTCATAATCACAATTCAAACAAGGTAGGTAAGGATTAGGAATAACATCACAGACAGCTGATCTGAAACCAGGGCACATCATGTGTGTAATGTGGCCCTGTGTTTTTAATGAGAGAAGCTCACCTTGTCATAGGGTGGAGGAATACCATCGAACACCTTCAGCCTCTCCAGAGCAGCCTGGCCTCTCTTTGTTTTGTGGGGCAGCATGCCTGAGGAACAAGAGTCTTGTTAGTAAAATACATTTTCCAAAAGGAACAATGACAGCTACAGCAAGTTTATATCTATCCCAGCACAAATGATCATTCTTACTCAACTCAGCAATCAGATCCGATAAAATTGTCTCATCAATAAATGATCAGTTTCGGGATAGGGGTCATCATTGTCAAGTAGAAACAACTTGTGCTGGGTAAACTTAACACCATTATGATGCTTTATGCTAAAAGTATTGGAATAATTAGAAATCAAAATCTTTGTAAGGTTGATGATTCTTAGTTTAACACCAAACCACAGCCACCAGCAGAGTTACGGTATGTGCACGGCTAATTTGTTTGTAATGGTCAATTGTTTGTTTGCTCCAAACACGATACTAAAACAGGGTTTTATGGTTTACCATTACGCATGAAGGAGGTCGCTGTGTCCAAAGATGAAAGTCTGCACCCTTGGCAAGCGGAGCGAGGCACATGCGTAATTTGGGAAGGTGTTAATTGAATGATTTATGAATGAATTGGGAGGTTCGCTACTATAAGGGATCGTGCAATATTGTGTTAAGTGTTTAATGTGATGCGTTGTGTGTTTGAATCAGGCCTGTTGTGATGTGGATGTTATTGTTTGTTTAAAGTAAAATGTTGCACTGAAATGTTTGCTTAGCAATGAATCTTATACATTTATATATCTGTAATGAATTGAACACACTGTTTCCTGAATGTTAAATTTGGCTTCATTTTGCCTTTTTTCTAGTTTCACAGTGCTCGAAAATGAAGAAATAAATCGCATCAGTCGAACTCCACGCTTCCTCATATGTTGTCTTGGTCAAGGGCTGCTACGCCAACCATAGATAAACTTTCTTCTGTATGAAGAAATTATATTTAAATAAAATGTACTTTAATAACAGATTGTCATTTTCTTTATTATGTTAATCCTGTACCAATAATCAATCAGCAGTGAGATAAATTAATGTAGTGGTGCCACATCCTCACCTCTGACAGTCCTCCAGAAGATCCTGCTCGGAGCTCTGAAGTGGTAAGGTCCACGAGAGGGGTTGGTGTTCATCCTCTTACGCAGGAAAGCCAGGTACTTCACTGTAAAGTCACAACATGTACATTTGTAAATACTTCACAACACTGTACAGAGAGGAGCGCTGCTTTAGCTTAACGCTGGCGTCTCAGATGGTAGTGCATGTAAGATATTTCATGGTCAGTTAAACTCAAAATAATTTACGTTGAATCATCATCACTGACAGCAATCAGAAGGAGTCACAGGTGGACCGCAGCAACATACTTACGCTTGTTGCGGTAAAAGTTTCCGGAGATGTTGATTCCTTCACATCTCACCACCACAACTTTGTGTCCTACAACAAGAAAAACAAACAATTAATCTTTTGAGTGTATACACACACACAAAAAGAAAAACAGGCATGCAAGCTGTCTTTGGCAAACTGTCTCAGATGGTAGTGCATGTGAGTTTTCTCATGGTCGTTAAACTCAAGCAAGGGAGGTAATGAGATATCATCATAGACAGATAACTTATGAGTTACTGTAGTTCATGTGGCCATTACACATACAGCTATACTTTTCACTAATCTTCATGCACAAATAGATTCATGACTTACCCAGGAGGACTTGTTTAGCCACAATGGCAGCAAGCCGACCAAGCAAGTGGCCCCTGCCATCAAGCAGCAGAACCTGCAGATATGAATGAGAAAAGGGGGATTAATACAGATTTATTGTTTTTTTTATCTATTTATAAATTAATGTTAGTATGCTAATCAGAAATCACATGCAGAGTTAACCAGAAACGCATAATATTTAAATTAAAGACACCTCAGTGAGCCTTGTAATACACGGCACATGGACGCTACACTTGCTGATGACGTTAGCTTAGCATCACCGTCAAAAACTTTTTAAAGGCTTAAATTATAGTTTCAGCTCGAGTGAAGCCCATGAGGTTGGATAATAAAAGACTCAAATAGGAAAATAAATGTTAATGTAAGATGAGATAATAACCAACGCGTTGACATAATGAAGAGAAACACTCGAGGTATTTAAGCTAGCAGCGTTGGTGGTTCAGGGAGCTGCCATGATGAAGGCACGCTACCGCTACCCCGTCTCAAAAACGCTTAAAATTGAAGCCTTTAAAGAAACAGCAAACACAACACGCATCACATTTAGATGCCCCGTCCTTATTTCCTTTCGATTAATAACTTAAAACATCATATATCCTCCACTAACACGACGATAAATGGATAATGATTCCGCAGCAGTTGCCCACCTTATTGAACCGGTCCGCCATGATGCGCGAAAAGAAAGACACACGGGGCTGCTCGGAGTAAAAGGCAGGGGCAGGCGGAAGTGACGACTGGTTACTTTTTTCTTGCTCGTGCGGGCCTTGCGAAACAGCGCTCTGTCGCCGCCGTTGTGTGGAGGAGGGGAAGTTCAGTTGTTTATTATTATTATTATTATTATTATTATTATTATTATTATTATTATTATTATTATTATTATTATCATCATTATTATTATTATTATTATTATTAACAATTATGTTTACTTGTTGCTTTTCGTCCTACCAAATGTATGTTGTCAGATTCCAACCCGGAAATGTATTGAAAGCAGCCGCAGTCTTTTTAATTTAATTAACTCTACGATTCACTTAGCAGACTATTTTATTTATTTATTTATTTATTTTATATTTTATATTTAGGTACAGCAGAGAGTAAGTACAACACAAGCAAGGATCTAGAAAAAAAAGGGAACAATAATATATAGACAATACGGTACAATACTTAATATTATTATTAAGTATTGTACCGTATTGTCTATTTAAGCTTCTTTCCGAGCACCACAAGACTCTTGAACTCCTAAACCATAAGATCCTGCCCCCCACACACACACACACACACACACACACACACACACACACACACACACACACAATATTTCTTGCACTCACAAGCATACTACTGCACACTGTATGCCACTGCACTACACTTTACTTTATTGTTATATATACATATATATATTCTGTACATACATATTTATATATATATATACTGTACATATATTATAGTTTTATTTAAACTTTTGGTTCTTAATTGCACTGTATGTTGTTACTCTTTTTACTCTTATCTTCTATACTATTTTTTTTATTTTTGCATTGTTAAGGAGAGCTTGGAACACAAAAATGTCATTGCCAGCTGTGATGCTTTGCCTGCTATGTTGTGCATTTGACTAATAAAGATAACTTGAACTTGAACTTCATTAAAGATAATGTACAAGGGATATTTATTTGTGTGTGATAAATTAGGAACTCCAGACTTTTATACTAAGAGACTATTATGGCAGGGGAAAACACAAAGTGTGTGACTCTCGGACGAAAGCATTTTTCATCTTTCAGCTGTCCTAAAGAGAAGCCTGTAGTTTGACACTTGTTTATCTTCACAAATAATATATTAGCAAACCTCATTTAAAATGTGCACTGCTGTACAGCTGTAGGTCTACTCCCATTTGTACAGATCTAATTTAACTATGTTTCAATTTGTACATAGGTTTCTATTCTTATAGAATAGAATAGAATAGAATTACTTTATTGATCCCAAAATCGGAAATTGTGGCGTTACAGCAGCAGGTTGTCCAAACACACAATGAGTAAAAAACACAATGTTAGCAAATTTAAACACAATATAATATTAAATGCAAAGTAACTAAGCACTAAAAATATCAAAACTAAGAATGTGAATATATACAACCAGGATTTAACTAAGCATTACTAGTTTTAAATAGGAAGATTAAATATGGAAGATTAAATGTAAATGTGCAAAAACAGACATTCTTTTATTCCTGAAGGACAAATGTAAATGTTGTGGTACAGGTCTAATTATTACTTGTACAGGTTTAATTCTGATCTATGAAGGGGTTTCTTTCAATCATCGTTTGGGTTAATATTTACATGGGGGTTTGGTGATGTGTGTATTGCTGCAAACTGGATTCTTTGATTATCTCTTAAGATCAATTGAGTATCTATTCATCTATCTAGCTATTCCCATCATGTCATCTGGTATATGTGGTTGCTTTGTTGACTTTATTAATGATTGTTTTAAAGCACCAGAGGGGAAATGTCTCTTAAACAGTCCTGGGATTGTGTCATAAATTACATTTTGCATGTTTGTCATCATTCCTAATTTGGGTGGTGATTGTATTCATGACACTTTTATTACCGAGTTCCTTCTGCAGTGACATTTCTAATAAAGAATAAGAACGTCAAGTAATGATTTCCTACTTTTGACGTTAACACATGTATTCTGAGAAATGGATTGTTAACGAGTTGTCACAAAACAACAGCACTAAAAGCTACCACTTCAATTTACAGTACAGATTTATTCAAACATCACACAGGAAGAAAAGTTGCTCTCATTTGTTGCATTAAATATATAGGGTTTTTTTTTTCCACTTTGGCCATTTGGCTGCAATGTACAGTTTACCCACAAAAAGGGGAAAGGGTTGAAAGAGTTGTACAATGTGTCACAGCATGTAATGGAAACAATCAATATTTTATGAATAGTTTTAATAACCGTCAAGCATTTACAGAACAATCACCTGCACATTCATGACCGTCTCGGTGACAAAGTGCATGCAGCAATCAAAAATAATTACTATAGGTGTCTGGATGGGACAGTGGAAACACCGTAACTTTTTATTAGGAAGATTCCACTCAGTCATCGTGCTTCAGTTTCCTGATCTTTCCCTTATGGCGGTCAATCTCCCGCTGCATACGTTCAATCTCCTTTTTGTGGTGGTCGATTTCTTCCTGGTGGTGCTGCTTCAATGCAGCCAGCTGCTCCTGCTCCTTGCGCCTGCGGTGTACGTAAGGTAACATCAGAGAGGACAAAAACAAAAACAGTGAGAGACGATCATCATAATGTGAATGTCAGTTTACATTTGGTTACTTAAAGAGATCAATCATACTTGAAGTACATCTCCTCCTCAGCGGCCTGCTTCTTCCCCATGGCTCCGCCTGCCTCTCTGATGGACCCTCCACCGCCGCCACCTTTCCCTGCACCTTTACCGAACTCTCCAAGCTGCGAAAGTGTGGGGGACGCAGCAACAAGAGAAATGTTTAGTACACAATCAGCGAGGCCTAATGAGCTGCCTTTTGTTTGGCCTGCCAGGACTCTGTTTGTAGACCTTAAAAGAACCTAAAAAACCTAAAAAAAAATTACTTCCTCAACGTTAGTTTCTTTTTTTATCAAGACCCGCCTCTTTTGAATCAAGGTAGAATCAACTTAATCTGTTACACACTAATCCAAAAGTCAAAAGTTGGTTTATTTCTGCCTTTACAGAAAAGTCAAAGGTGCGTCTTTGTTTACAAGGTGTTGACACAGAGGTTTTTGGAACAGACCAGAACATGTTTTGTGACAGCCACGCAACCAAAACCTCAGAGGTCAAACCTATTCATAGAGCCTGAATTAATATCTAACCTTTACAGGTATCAAGTACTATTTTTATTCTGATATTAAAATAAATCCTTGCAAAATCATCCCTGACACATCCCTGGTGCTTTTCTGTCGCTCTAACCAATGCTCTGAAAGCCCCCCCAAAATTGAACAAGAGTTGAAGCTCCACTGGTGATAAAGCAGGTTAACTATATTTTGCATATTCATTGATTATGATTCACACACACACACACACTCACACACACACACACAGTGTCATGGTTTGCAGAATGCAGCGTTTCACTCAGCTGATGTGTCTCCAGCTCGTGTTTTTTTTTTTTTTTTACCTGGTCGGAATTCATTCTCAGCTGAGAAGTGACAAAAGTCCGGATGTTAGGCCTCAAAAACCTCGCCATGTTCTCCTCTCATACGAGAAAACAACGCGACTGTCAGTGAGAGGGGAACGTGCCCTTGTCCTCACAAATACGCCACAGGACGGCGCCATTATTAACGAGACGGAGGGGGGGAGGGGGGGTTGAGGACACGACGAGCAACACGTTGGTCTAATGAGAGATTGAGGCGGGAAACATTATTCATATGTTGATATATTAAAACATTAAGTCACCATGTATGTTCATATAAACGAGACAAGTCGTAAGATGATGCCCCTTTTTCATAATGGTATGTTCCTGAAAAACTGACAGAGGGTGACGTCACACGTTCTTTACGTTACAGCTGTCCAATAACACGGTGAGACGTTTTTATTCTTCCATTTATGCTTTCCTGTATGAACTTTATATGCTCTTATATTGTTGTAATCCATCTTCAATGTGAATTATATGTGATTCTGTCTATTTTTAGGAACTATTTGTACATTTATTTTATTTGAATAAAGTTATTTTGAAAAAAATAAATAAAGAAACCCGGTGATAAGGGAAGTAGTGTGATTTGTTAATGCAATCAAGTTTTATCATGACATGATTCAGCGAGTTTGTTTCCCTAAATTAACTACTACTACATCTAAAAACTATTGTATCTTTTTATAAAAATACAAACATTTATTTTGTTATTCGTTTAAAAAAACAAAACAATGCTACTAATTACTTTTTGTTTCCATAAAAATCTAACTGAAGTGTCTTTGATTATTCATTTTATTTAAAATGATCCGATTCTGATTCTTTTCCTCAAGTTTGTTTAATTTTTGTCTCACTATGCACTCAAAGTTCATATTTAAAAATGTGTTTTAGGGAAATCCTTACACACATAAGCTGTCAACAAATAAAATGCCATAATGAGTTCTTGTTGTCCTTAAACACTCATCATTTATATCTGAAATGTGTTCAAGCATATGCTAAACTGATGATAAAGCCATGCTTCATGACCCTTACAACATAACACCTTTACTGTTCTTTTATTTTCAACTCTGTTTAAGTTTAAGTAAAACATCCATTAACCATTAGAAATGCTTTGAAGGATTTTTATTCATTGCTGCAAAGACGGTACACAGTTCCCTCATTGAACAAACCAAGCACTGACTTAAGTGGTGAAAGGAACCTCGCAGACTTCATTCCCCAATTTTCCTATGAATATTTCGCTTGTCAGGCAACTCTGAGCTCACTCAGCCCAAAACCAAGAGAAGAAACTAAGAAACATTGTTCAACTTAAAATTTCAAACCACGTTCAACATTTTTCACAAGTCACATCATATGCCATTTTTCTTTTTCATAAATGTTACATATGTACAGGTATGGTTGGAAACTGCCTAAGAAAAAAAGTAAAACAAGCCCTCCCCCCCAACTGCAAGTAAAAAATGAAAATCACAAGTCTAGCCTAAATTAAAATAAAATTATCCGCACTGCTCTGGTCATCAAGCGTCCATTATCTGACCTAAAACAGAAATGGTAAAAGGCCCTGAATTTTGCCCCAGTGACAAAGTATTTTTTTTTTCTTTTGCAAAACTGTGAATTTGACATAACAGATGTTTTTACTATTGAGCTCACCTGAAAATATTTCCATAGCAACAGATTCACCTGAGAGGAGAATCACAGTCTGGCCTGTGTATCTGCAAAAAGCCTTGTCATGAGCATGCAAGTTGTCCATCTCCCACCCATGATGTCATTTTGTTGTTGCTGGTTTTTTTTTTTCAATCTGCAGTAAGTAAAAACTTGTTTTACGGTTGGATTAACTAAGTTAAGTTTTAAAAAAATACTCTTGTCCCTTTAACATTTGTGTCATGTAAACACCACAACAGAAAGTACGTAAATCTGCTAGAATTATTTCAGATTTGAAATGGGAAATTCCATCTTTTCATAGAATAAATTTATAATTAAATTGCCCAGAAATAAAAAAGAATTTAAAAAACAAACCTCAACTCAATCTGCATAAATGTGACCTGTGCTCTGACAATAGCTCTTGCTAAACACACATTGCCCAGGAGCTTTCAGTGAGTGCATGTAAGGCATCTCTCGAGTCTTTAATCGAAGGGTTTTTTTTTTTTTTTAGGCTGGCTTGTGCTGATATGTTTTGGTTTTGTTTAAAATAAAGTTTCAAAAGGGAACAGAGAGGAAAGTATGAAAATATGGCAAGCAGAGTAATTAATCAAAGAAGATTAAAAAAATAAAGGGGGTGGTAGGTAAGACAAAAAAAAGAAAACTAGGGTGCATCAGAGGGCCAGTAGCGGTCTGCGGAGGCCCTTTGGAGGAGGCAGCGCTCGCTCCTCCCCCTTCCAGCCCCGTCAGTCCTGCTTGATGCTGCCCAGCGCTCTGAGGCGCTCCAGGAGGGGAGGGTGGGAATAGTGCCACATGGAGAACAACCAGTCGGCCACAGGGAAGCCCAGGTTGTCCTTGTTGAGCTTGATGAGTGCGGAGTATAGTTCAGAGGCTTTGCCCATGGCGCGAGCAAAGGCATCGGCCTGGAACTCAAACCTGCGACTCAGGACGGTCAGACAGAAGGACAGGAGCTGTGTGCGAAAGAAAACAAGAAGCTTAAGTGTGTTAGGCATATACAATGCATGAAACCTATTAAAAGCTTGATAAAAAGGACATAAAACTAACATAAAAATAGTCAAATACTCACCTCATTGTAGGGGGAGAAGATGAACTGGAAGATAATCATCAAGCCTATTAATGTGGGTTGGCTGTCATTGAAGCCGAAAGCAACAAACAGTTCCTTACGTCCAATCAGGACAGCGAACAGGGAGAAGCACAGGAAGGAGTTCATCTGCAGAAAGAAACAGAGCGAGCAGATGTTACAGACATATCACTGAATGAAGAATCAGGCTCACAGACACTGACAAAGGAACCAGCTGAGACAAGATCCCTCACCTGACTGATGACGATGTTCTTCACGGTGTGGCCCAGCTTCCAGTGGCCCAGCTCATGACCCAGGACTGCAAGGATCTCTGGGTTGTTGCATCCTTGCTTCTTGTTCTGTGAAAGTATTTGGAAGAGAAATTCAGGTTTACATTACAGAAACAGGGAAAATAATTAAAATAAGATTACAAGGATCCCTACAGCCACTTTGAACTGCAACATTAAAGACAAATCAACAGACAAAGAAGCTTTTGATAAAAGAATACTTAATGTAAATTTTAAAAAAAAGGCCATTCAACCTCCTGGACTAGTTTGATGTACACTGATTATTGTGTTATTTCTATTGATGTGTTTACTTAATTCGACTGCATGGTCATGCGCTTCTTCTTCAAATGAAGGCATGGTTTGTTCAAAATTCAAAATGCAAATGTGTGAAATTTTGGAGGAAATGTGATAAACATAATAAGATTGTGCATTTACTAAAAATTGTCACATCATTATTTAGTTATTCTTGGATAAAGAAGTTAAAAAGGAGTATGCACATTGGTTTAGTTTAGTGCTGGGTTGCGAAATAGCCAAGAACTATCCAATAACCCTTTGACTCCTGAGTCAAAAGTAGAGACCGACTGATAAATCCAATAGCCAATAATATTGGCCGATATTAGCATATCCAGTGAATATCGGTATCAGCGAATTTTATCTCAGATATGCGCCGATATAGCAGGATTTATTCAGCAGTCAAATAGCATTACATTTGATTTTTATTGTATTAAACCAACAGTTCTCTGTCACCAGCAGAGGGCGCTAAACAAGCATTATGACTCTCCAGAGTGTCAAGTCAAGCGGTGATGCACGTACAGTAAGTGTTTGATAACTGCTTTTGAAGTATAAACGTTATAAATGTGTATATCTTTATTTATCCATCTCTACAGATCAAAGATAGAGCTTAGAAAGTAATCGGCCGATATATCGGTATCAGATTTTTTCCTCCCCCCCCCCAATTTCAATATCAGTATCGTCTCCAAAAATCCCATATCAATCGGGCCCTAGTCAAAAGTTCTTATTTAAACCTCTGAACAATCCAGTTCAAACTCCTCTGAATGAAGTTTAAAGCTATGTGACCTTGGGCTTGGCTTTTGATTCGTTCGGTGCATCCTCGGCCTCTGGCTGCTCCGTCTGAGGCTCTCCGGTCTTGTTCAGAGGCGAGTAGTCTTCCAGCAGAGTGTCAAACAGCACAATGCGTTTGTTTTTAAAGAACCCGTAAAAGTACGCATTGCTGTGTGACGAACGCTTGGAACCTGGAAAACAGAGAACATTTGAGACGACTTCAACAACCTGTAGAAATGTGCAACAGTCTCATCACGCTGTAACGATCACATGATGTCATAAAGGAAATGTAAATACGCTTTACCTTCAACTACATACACCTTAGTGAGGGGGAAGCTTATACTCTTGGCCATGGACTCGATATCTGTCTTCAGCTCTCCTTCTGGCAGAGGAGTGAATTTATCAAAGAGGGGAGCGATGTAGTCCGCATAGATAGTCACAAGTACCTGAAGACACAGGAGAGAGAAGAGCACTTTGTATTACTTTAAAAATCTCTTTCAAATTGCTAAACAAACGACATGTTTTCTTGTAATTTTCTACTTTTTCTTTTCTTCAGATGGTGAGTCGAGCGTTTGCACTAACCAGAGACACAGCCAGGGTGAAGAGCCAGGCGTAGATGAAGAAGTAGTCCCCACCGATCTTGATGATGTACAGGAGCAGTGAGGTGACGGGCAGCAGGATACACTGGGTCACAACGAACTTCTTCACAGCATCCTTCAGAAAGAAGCCTATTGTCTGAGAGGAAGAGAGGAAGTGTCGGGTTGAAGAAGAGAACTACAACGGCCACATTTCAGTGTCCAAAGCCGTTCAGTTAGAGTACCTGCTGATTAAAGCCGTGCTTCTCTTCAATGACGAATGTGTTGTACAAACTCCAGGGGAGTCCGGTGAAGGCGCTGAACAGGGTGGCAAGCGTCAGAAACACAAGTGACTGCGTGATCTCGTACTCGGAGCCCAATCCGAAGCGAGTCATCACAGAACCAGCGACGCCCCACAGAAACGGGATTCCACCCAGGAGCAGGATCAACTGAAAGGTTTTTTTAAGCATCACATGATCCACTTTAATATCAGTATAACTATGTGGCATTATCATAAATGATGAAATGTTTAACTTCACATTCAGGAGATAAACAACCCTGGAGTATTTGACAATCAGTCTTACCGTCCCTTCAGTCTCGGAGTAGAGTCCAGACCAAAAGCTGAAGTTGCTTTTATCCAGCTGATAAAGACGCGACTTCTCAAATGTTTCAGAATCCATAATCTTGCCGAGCTCCTGTGGCACGTTCGTTGTCAATCTGTATATGCTCCTCTGAAAAAAAAGGGAAAGGGAAAAATAAGCTATCTGATTTCATTTAGACTAGCATGCAGGTAGAAGATCTGCTGAACTCAAACATTATCAAACAAAGAACACGATGAAAAGGAAATGAAAAAAATCATACATCCACGGCATCTCAAAACTGGAATTTGCTAAACTGAACAGGCAAACAACTAAACACATACTCAATACATTTAAGCATGTGAGACATTTGTAAAGAAAGGCAGAGCAATAAACCAATGACAATTTCTAAGAACCTAAAAATGTATGTCCACAGTATATTCATGTGTGCAGGTTTACTGAGTATCTGCTATATATCGTTTCACCATTGCACTGTTTTAGATAAACATAATTTACTAAATTTTCATACTTTTGTTCATTTTAAAAATGCTCCTCCTCCTTTGAAGGACTTTATAAAGCTGAAGTCTGCCAGTGGGATCAGCACCAGGGGCCACAGCCCGGGGAGACTGTGAGGTCCCATACAGATGCACTACATTCAGACACACTGTTCTGTCAGTCAAAGGAACTAAATATTGGAATATTCTCCCACTCACAATAAGAGACTCAAACATATGCAACCTTCAAAACACACCTCAAACAAGTCTGTGACCACCTTTAACCTTTAACCTCTATTATTGTCTTGTGTCACTTGTGCCTTTGTATTTTATTTGTAATTTGTCTTTCTCTGTTACCTGCCTAGGGACAACAGATGGAAACTAGCACTTCTGCTATAATCTGACATTTTTACATGATGTCCTGATGTCATCATGATAATATCTGTCTCTCCATACTGTAATCTGTTCTGCACATGTTAAATTTACAAATTATCCCTGCACTCATGTTCACTTCATTTGTCTGTCTACTCGCCGTTATATTGTATAGTTTCTGCTTATAATATGTTTACACTCATGCACTTTAACTTATGTCAATACTGTCCATTTACAACTCTGTTTTTGCACATTTACATTTAATCTTCATATTTAAGACGAGTAATGCTAAATTAAATCCTGGTTGTATATATTCACATTCTTAGTTTTGATATTTTTAGTACTTATTGACTTTGTATTTAATATTGTATTGTGTTTTAGATTTGCTAACATTGTGTTTTTTTACTCATATTGTGTGTTGGACAACCTGCTGCTGTAACGCCACAACTTCCCAGTTTGGGATCAATAAAGTAATTCTATTCTATTCTAACAAATAAATAAATAAATGAATGAATAAATAAATATATAAATAAATATATAAATAAATACATAGATAAAAAAATAAATACATGGATAAATAAATATATAAATAAATACATAGATAAAAAAATAGATAAATAAAAAAATAAATACATCGATAAATAAATAGATAAATAAATAAATAAATACATGGATAAATAAATATATAAATACATAAATATATAAATAAATACATGGATAAATAAATATATAAATAAATACATAGATAAAAATATCGATAAATAAATCGATAAATAAATCGATAAATAAATAAATACATAGATAAATAAATAAATAAATACATAGATAAGTAAATACATGGATAAATAAATATATAAATAAATACAGATTAAAAATAGATTAAAAAAAATAAACATAAATAAATATAAAGGCTGCAAGGTGTGAAAAAGATTTTGTGCTCTATAACTTCGATTTATGCAAGATTAACAAAACATGCTTCTGTGGTGGATAAGTTTAACGGTGTCCCTCCTCTGGATAATTCAGCTGCTTACAGTTTGATACAGAGAAATGTTTGACTTACCTGTCTGTAAGAAAGGTAAGCCTCCCAGAGATACACTGTCCACGAAAACCCCAACACAGCATAAAATATCTGCTTCTCCACCGGGAGGTCAAATATAGATTCAACCATCTTTGCTCTGTTGTTGTTTTTTTGTTGTTGTTGTTGTTGTTGTTGGTCTATGATCCTGAAGCAGGGATGACTAGCAGGCTAAGTCAACGCCGTGAAGCCTGCAGTCTGAGGCTAGCAGCTACTTAGCTTCCGCTCTGTACACAAACGAACAGAGAGCTCTTTAAAGTTGAACCTAAAGGGCAAAGCGTCCCCTCGTTACATCGACAGACACCGACTCGAAATGTTAACTCTGAAATTTGTGACATCCAGTTTCCATTCCTAAGTCGAGGCTTTAACCAATAATATCATTCCATTCATGCGAGACGCGAGCCCGACGCTGAAGTGTTGCAGCGCAATCGGTCCCCGTCGAAACAACACATTTAAACATTAGATCCGAGGGGGGACAATCTTTTTCAGTTGTTATTAATTTATTCAAACCGATTCATACAAGTATTTTTTTTTAAGGGGGTAACCACGGTTTAATATCTTCAAGAGACCATGTGGAGTCACGGCGTGATTTAATTTGGGGGGTTTGAATTTATTAAGCGTTACTTAAAGAGTAACTAAACCCTAAAACCACTTTTTTCCAACTATAAACCTCTGTATTTGAGTATTAAGTAGTGTTATGGATCAATTCAAGTCCAAATCTCGACACTTGAGTGCAAAGTATTGAAATATTGTGTTAGAAATGTGCATAGTGTCAGCCCTTCCGTTTAAAAAAACTCTAACAGTGTGTGGAGCGCACGCCTACGTAGGAGGAAATGACTACGTCACCAAACCTATAAAAGCCTCCTCACCCGACTCGGCGAACTGTGGGGGGTCAAGTGTAGTGGATTGAGGGGGTCGTAATGGAGGGGAAGGGGTTTCAGACCACCAAAAGCCACAATGAAAGAAGGAAACCTGCTAAAAAATAATAATAATAATAATTAAGGTGACACTTAAAACACAATGTGTTCAATGTCGGGTGAGATCCTGATTTTGACTTTACCCTTACTGACATTGTGATTTATTTCTGTAAATGTTCTCTGAATTAGTTGTTTTATTCCTTTTATTAGTGAAGCTAACTGATGGTATTGAAAGTAAGCTATATAATATTTTTCTTTTTAAAAACAAGTTCTGAAATAAGTAAAGTACTGAGCCATGCGTTTCTATCTCTTGAAATTCGGCCTTTGTCACCGCACGGGCTCCATATTGGAAAGGAAAATTATTCAATTTAAGGTCAAGACAAGTGTGACTGAATCTGATTAAATCATATCTCTTGTACATTTAGAATTTTACAGTCAACAAAAAATGACAAACAACGAAAAGAAATCACTTTAATCCTGATTTTCTATGTGAGTTTAAAGCGTAAGCCCCTTCAGTTGTATTTATTTTAAGTGTATAGAAAAAAAACGCAAACAATAAAATGAATGGCAACGATATATGATCAACTATTTCTGTTGTTTCAGAACCATGGACAGTGCTGTTAATTGCTTAGCCTAGTTAAAAATGTATGAAGGCTGTCCATAGTACACAGAGAGGAGGTGAGAGATAATGAGGTGCAAACAGCTGTCTGGAGCACCCCGAACACCTCCCCCCATTCACAGAGAAGGTGCATGAATTCTATTGAATATTAAATCTTTTTTTTTTTTTAATAATAAAAGTTAACCTTAAGCCATTTTTAATAGTTCAATAAGTCTGTGTTCACACTGCAGTCAAATGTACATCTGAATCCATGTTTTTTTTTTTGCTCCTATGTGAAACAGCTCAAGTCACAAAGAATCTGACCTTTTCAAATCAGACTTGGGCCACTTTCATAATGTGGATTACCAAAGGAGTCTGATGCATGTCAGGTTTAAAAAAGTAATGTTCACATCCAAACCAAAAAAATCTGAATTGAGCATTAATGCTTGCAGTGTGTGAACGCAGCATGAGTCACTTCATCCTGGCACTGCCATTACCAATTTGCTCTGGTATAATAAATCAGTGGGCCTGTAGGCTACAGCTGGTCACATCTAATCCCTAAAATGTGTTTGATTTAGCTCTAAAGTTACTTTGTATCCACTTTTTTTAACAGGCTGCTTATATAAAGGCTTCTTTCAGATTATACAGCTCTGGTGTTGCTGCTGTAGATGAAACAGGCCTGCAGAACTTAAACATCCTATTTAGCTCTACATCTTCACCAATTCTTCCTCTGAATACATAAAGGAGACAGTAAATTGGAGTACTTCTTATCAGGGCTGATAAATGAATACAAGGGCATTGTTCAGATAACTTTTGTTTGTGCTTTGTTCAACATTATAAATACACCAGCCATCTATTCAGGGGATGGAGAAGCTGTGCATTTAGGCCAGAGTTTCAACCTCACCTGAATAATGTTCCCAAAGCACAGCTGCACAAGTGATTTATCCAGGTGCTCCAAAACACACAGGGCCTCAGCTTCTATTTTTCCCCATGTACTCCTTTTCTTCTTTCTGCATCAACCCGCTTAAACTTTCAACCCTCTGATTTGGAGTACTAGCTCCTGCAGTGTCGCCGTGATAATCTGATATTCTGTGGAAATCATTCTCCATTTCTAGATCTGTCCAGATGATCAAATACATTGATGACACTTCGCTGACTGCAGACTAAGATATCATATTCTTAGTTTAGCATGAGTTATGCTTCCATTTGGGCAAGTTTTTATGATGTGCAACAGTTTTTTTTGTAATGTACACCATATAAAGTATCGTGTTATACTTCCAATACATTCCAGATATATAACCAGCAACCTACGAAGAGGCGATTATAGAGTCCGCTGGGGCCCCAAGGCAAAAATCAGTTTGGGGGCCTTCCAACCAGCATTCAGCAGGGAAATGAGAGAATGCTGTCAGATGGGGGCCCCTTGGGGAGGTTTCTTACAGTCACTGCAAAATTTGCACATTATGGGTCGCTGCTTTAGTTTAAATTTGATCAACCCTCTGGAGGCCCCCCTACTGGTTTGGGGCCCCAAGCAGCGCCTCTGAACCTACACAAAGTACATGATCGTGGCATTCTAACACGTCCTCTTAATTGCATTTATTCTCAAACCAAAGTACATTTCATCCAGTGTCCCTGAAGAGTAATCCTTCCTTATTGATATTTCAAGATTCTTATAGAAAAGTCTACGTTTAGAGGTGAAAGACTGAAATCTTAAGCAATAAATAAATTCTTATATTACATATCAGTAACTATTAATCAAAAGATGTCACTTGAAAAGGCCTAATGTAAACAAAAACAAATTATTGTTTATTAATTTCAGCCAATAAGGTGCTTCTTCAAACAAAGATGCTACCAAAACAAAAAGGTGTCACAGACGCAATTTGGAAAGTAAGAGCTTTATATATTGTTTCCACATTTATTGTATTAGAAAGTGTTACATACATGTCCGCCAACACCTGTCCACTGCATCCCAACACTGATTATATAAACTGAGGTGGAAAATAATAAGCATGTTCCTTAAGAATTTGGTACTAAGGAATTGAATTTCAGTCATATTTTCACACAACTGGAAAAGGCCTTGCCATACGCTACTGACCATTTCTAACAATCTGAAAATCTGTACATTAATCTTGGAGACCTACATTATTTACACGTGTGATCAAAAGTTTAACAGAACAGATTTGATCTGAATGCTTTCATAACAGAAATCTAAAAAACAGTTTACTCTGATTTTATGTGCACTGTTGAAGTTAATTCTTTTTTTTTTTAATCTTGATGCTAATGTTTGAAATTCATCAGTTTGGCAACTTAAAAAAACAAATAGCAAAACATCGTTATACTATTATTTTGGAAGAAAAGGAAAATACTGATACACAGTTTAAGAAAATACAAAGTAATTTGCTGTAGCTAAGTTAAAAAGGTGCTCACATAAACTAACTTCCAAGAAGGAGCTTGCTGTTGTTAGTCTCTGTTGGGAAGAGGTCCGGCAGAGTGGTGGTGCACACAGGTCTTTCCAGGACCACCACAGGTCTGAGGTACTGAAGCTGCTTAATGGCCAGGTCCCCACACCCAGCCAGAGCTTTGTCCAAGATGGACTTCAAGTTTTGGATCGATGTGAAGTCTCCAGTCAGCGTGTGGGGCTTCAGCAGTGGGGAATGAGCGCGTTTGCTGCCGTTGTGAGATATTCCCAGCTGTTTGTTCTCCTTCACAGAACAACCGCGTTTAAAAGCGTCCCGCCGTTTCGCCACCACCTCGTTGTTTTCTTTCGGGGTCGTCTCTTGTATGAACCTCAGGAAAGAGGACTCGAAGCCCATGGGTTTGTACGCTGTGATGTCAAAAGGGCGAGGAGAGGGGCCGCGAGGCAGAGGGTCTTTCAAGTTTAAAGGCTGTTCAGACAGTTCGTTTTTCCTTTTAAGTGGTTGGCGGACGGGGAGAGCGGGTGAAAGCGCCGCCCCGTTCAACCCTTTACCGGCGTCCTTGGTGCTCGATAGGTATTGGAAGCCCTCCTCAGCAGTCAAGGGCAGTGAGCACGGTGCTGAGAGGTCAACAGTTAGGGGACGAAGGAGAGGTTTGATTTGATCCAAGCTCAACCACTCGTCCTGTTTCTGACCTTTTGGTGTTGCTGTAGCGGAGTCTTCAGTCGGCCCGCCGGTGCTCGGTTCACCATAAAGCACCTCGTCTGCACCCACAAGGACGCCATTTCTCCCAACAGGTGGTAGCTCCTCGTCTTCCTCCTCTGGAAATCCAAGCGCATCGTGATTATCCTCTTCCTCAGGGTCTTTCTTAATGGAGTGGAAGCTCCTGGGTTCTGGCTGCTCCCCCGAGTTTTCAGGATCAGACTGATACTCCATTTTGTGCACCCCATTAGGGGCACACGATCCTGTCACTGACGGCCTGGCTGACTTCCTCTGAATCAGCTCTTCAAGCTGCTCGGCGTTTAAAACAAGCCTCTCTTCATTCCTCATGATGTCCCCTTGACGCATGCGGTGAACCCTCAGGTAGTGACGGTGTAGGCTTCCCATGTAGGTGACGACGGAGTCACAGTCCTGCACCATGCACGGGTAGGCCACGCGCAAACATCGGTCTTGGCACATTTGAAGTGCTTCTTCATGAGATCTGAAGGCGAAACAATTGAAAAAAACATTGTTCTTTTCTTTCTCTCTTGCTCGTGCTCTCGCCTCATTATCCTCCTCGCTTGTTTCCTTGAAGTCCGCAGACACATCGAGACCTGGACTTGAGGTCTCTGCCTGGGACTCCCCTTCCTTAGGACTCTGTTGAGTGACGATAAGCTTCTTTTGGCATCCAGTTATTGACTTTTTGTGAGTGCTCTGTAGACGTACCACCAGTGAATCATAGTACTCATAGTGACTGTAAAGTGTATGTTTTTTAAGTGCATTGTCGTGGCTGAACACGCTCGTACAGCCCTCATACTTGCACCGTATAAGCTCTGAAGGATGCGAGTGGCAATCTCGAGTGTGGCGCGCCAGGCTGCTTTTAAGGTGGTAGACGGCACTACAGTTGGCAAAGTGACATTTGAATTGGGGCTGAGGTTCATCCAAGTTTGGGAGAGACCTTTTTTTGGGGGGCTCTTTTTTGACTTCTGGACACTGAGGGGAATCAAAATCTTTCTCCAACAGAAGCTGAGAGCGATTGTAGCGATGGACCAACTGAAGATGGCGCACCAGGCCTCCCTGCGTGGAAAACGCAGCGTCACAGTTTTTTGCAACACAATGAAAAGGTTTGCTGAATTTATCCAATATATAGCAGAGGTTACTTTTGGCGACCAGTCGCCTTGTAGTTCTGACCTGCTGTTGAGTGCCATCCCCGTTTTCCCCCTTCGGCTGATCTTCTTCCTCTTTACTCTCCGCTTCATCCTCTCCTTCCTCCTCCTCCTCGGATGGAGATTGACTGTCATTGCTTCGTCCATTTTCACTCATCGTGGCTGAGTTTTTTGTCTCTTGTTTGGGTTGCATCTTTGGGATCTCTTTCTTTTTCTCTTTTAAACGAGCACTAGTCAAGGGCTGAGATGTTTGCTTTCCCTCTTTGCTTACAGCTGCGTTGCTTATTTTGTTCAAGAAAGTCTCACTCAGGTTATGTACCTGAACATAGTGGGCCTTCAAGACGTGCTTCTCTCTGTGACTCTTGGAACAAAAGTGGCAGACGTAAGGCTTAAAAGACGTCGTTTCCAAGGAGGTCAACCTCTTGGCCTCTTTGAGTGAACGACCGTGTATGGTCTGATAGTGACGCAGTAAGCTGTAACTCTGAGCAGTCTTAAAGCCACAATTGTTGACCTCACAGATATAAGGCTTAGCTGTGGCCAAAGATTCTGCGAGGCCTTCTTCGACAGCAGATGACGTTTCAGTTTTGACCTGTAACTTCTCTTCAAGCAGATTTGAAGCTCCTCTATGTAGCAGTACCACAGCAGGCTTAGCCATGATCGCCTGATGAAGAGCAATTTGTGCTGCGTCAGCGTCTGGGGTGGACTGAGGGGAATCACTTTGATCACTGTGAGAGGAAGCATTCAGATCCAGTTTACCAAGCCCGACGACTAAATCTTTCAGAGCATCATTTTTAGTTTGAGAGTTTGACGAGTTTGTTTCATTGTTTCTGTGATGAGTGGATGTTTTTCTTTCTTTGACGACCTCAGTATGTTGAGACGGGCCCGAGAGCTTATTTCTGTCCCTTTCCTCACTGTCTGGTTCCGTTTCAGTCTTAATCCCTTTGGATTTAGATCCCCGCTCTTTGTCGTGCTTGTGTTCTTTGTTCTCTAGTTTAAGGTGTTCTGGGTGGGCACATTTCAGATGTCTCTGGACATCTCTGGCTCTGGAGAAAGTCATGCCACACTTCTCAAAACCACACGTGAACTTGCTTCCGTCAAAACACACGGCTACCAAGGTCATTGTTGCTTTCTGTTCCTTGTCCTCAGATGTTTGTGAAGAGGAGGCACCACTTGCTGATGAAGAGTTTAGGACATCTCCGTTTACAATCTCTACTGTGTCATTTGACTTGTTGAGTTGGGTTGTCGCTTCAGCAGCCCTCTTTTGCTTCAGAAGTTTCCTCCTCGCTTTCCTCTGAGCCTCGAAGTCGTCCTCCGAGAAGGTGATGTTGTGCGTGGATAAATGTTTTAAGAACTCCTTTTTGGACAAATAGTATTTTTTACATTCAGGGCTAACACAAGTAAACGCAGCGTCTCTGAAGTGCTGTGCCTCGTGGTGATAGATCTGTCCCAGGTCCGAGTAAGTCACAAAGCAGCCGTTGAGCTCACACTGGTAGTTGAGGTGAAAGCCGTGAGTGTGTTTGTGCATGACGAGCTCATTGGAAGTGCTAAACTTGGCGCCACAACCCATAACCACACACGTGTAAGGCTGATCGCCGTAGTGAACTCTGCGATGTTTGCGGTGATGGAAAGCGGAGACAAAGTGGCGTCTACAAAAAACACACTTCTCCCTCTTGTCTCTCATCTGATGGAAATACTTCACGTTGTCGTCACCATTGTGGTCCGACTTTAAGTGGACGTACAAGTACTTGGAATGTTTAAAAACCCGAGTGCATCCGGTCCCTGGACACTGATACTCGTCCCGGTTCTGCAGATTGTAGTGTTGCTCGATGTATTCGAACGTGACATGCTCGTCGTCGTCGGCGCTCTTCTCCTTTACACTTTTAGCTTGTTCCACGATGTGGTGCAGCACGTCGGGATCGTGTGTGGATTTGTAGTACAGCATTACAGAGGGGTCAATGGTTATCTCACCCGGTTCAATATCATCTTCTTCTTCCATCGGTTTCTGTGCATCCTCTTTCTTTACATTGTCCTTGTTTGAGACAATTTGTTCTCCTCTCTGAATGTGTTGCTTCATGTGAGGAACAAGATCCTTTCTGCTCTTGAACTTTTCCAAGCACACAGGGCAGGGGTGGAAGCCGTCTGCTGCATGTCTTTTGGAGTGGTGAACAATTTGGGTGTCAGTGACCGACCGTTTACAAATCTGACAGCGGAACTTGAGTTTCTTCGTCTCTGATTCTCCTCCTTTTCTTTCTGGTGAATTAAAAGACTGCTTTCTCTCCTCATGATCATCCAGACTTCCATTAATCTTTTGTTGATATGATTCCACCTTCACAGCGACTCCCTGTGGCTCCTGTTGTTTAACTTGTTCAGGTTTGTCCACGGCCGCCGCCTCCTCCTCCTCCTCCCCGTCTGATTCTGGCGTCAACCCCAGAAGGGAAACGCAGTGATACTTCAGAGTTTTCCAGTCCCAGAACTCAGGGTCAAAAGGCCAGTAGGCTTTAAGTGCTAGCAGCAACTCGCAGCGCAGCGAGTTTGGAATAACTTCACTTTCCTCATCGTGCTTTTGGTCTGGGCGTTTATAAAGCTCCTCGAGGCATCCAAAGGCCTCCTGGCTGGGGCCGAGCAAGAACTCTGTGAGCCGGCAGGCACGCAACACTTCAAGGTCGTCCGAGAGAAGGCTGCACACCATCTTACAGATGGAGATTCTGGTTTCCGAGTCATCCTGCTTTGGAAGTTGAAGGGCTTTGACACACAGCTCTACTGAGGCAGGTACCCCAGTGTCCTCCGCCTGCAAAGAGAATGATATACGATTAGCATTAAACCTTGACTAATTCTTCAAATAAGAGTCTCAATACACTCAGAAACCATAAGGAAGTGTTTAATTGTGATAAAACATGCAAATTAATTGAAGAAATTAAAACCATGTGATTTAAAAATTCCCATCCTGGACTTCTGAACAACAACAACAAAACACGGACTATGACAAGATTTGATTTTGATCTTCAATGACATGTTGAACTTTTAAGAATACTTAGGATCTTGGTCAAGACACAAAAACAAATGGTTCATTTCTGACTTACACTTGTCCTTGTTCATAACAAACAGGATTGAAGTGTACAGGTTTTAACAACTAGATTATTTAAGAGCTGGTTAGGCACGCTGTTGAGTCCTGCAGATTTTCTGAAAAATTGTTTCGTCATTCAAGAACATTTAGATTTCTTGCACTTTGGAAAGTTTGGTCAGATGCCATTCAGTTTAGAAGTTCAATGGACAGATTTCCAACACAGCTGCTGTAAGAAGCTGTTTTGAGGAGAGACTTTTTTTTTAATATCACTTGATCAGTATTTCACATTAAGTGGCTAAAACTCTAAACTTGAGAGTGCAGTGATATAAAAGCTGAATTTCAAAGCACACCAGATGGTCTTCATAGTGTCTTCATTTTACAGCCATATGCTGCTCCATATGATACTTTACTTTTAACCTACTTTCTGTCAGTAGCACAAAAAAGGTAATGCTACATTTCTCTCATTTTAGGCACCGTTCAGATTATAGTGCGGAACTAAATGAGTATTCATAGATACGATTAGCAGATGAGGAATCAGCGCCTTAAGTACCAACGACAGCAGAAGATGCTTATATTTCTTGGACTTTTAATGACGTTAAACAAATAAAGTTTGACTAAACAGTATAGCATCTACTCTGAGGACAGGCCCGCTCAGGTTTCCAGTTTCCCTTTCTAAATGTCCTGTCTCCTTTATCATAAACTTAACATCAGAGTCGCACAACACAATGACTGTGTTCTTGTCTTCTCCCGTATCGTACCATAGTGGAGTTTTTATAACATGTTAATGGGCGGGTTTGTTTAATATTCCAGACACACCAGATGTGACTGAGAAGCAGGACTAACTGAAAGTAAGAGAGAGTTTAGTTTCTGAGTTTTCTTTCTTGCGTACCTGGAACTGACTGGTTCAAGTGAGGCCTTTTAGAATCATAGCACCAACCCAATTCCATCTTTATTCCTTATTAATAAATGTAACATGTGTTAACGTACTTAAAAAAAAAACTCCTATAGCTGTTACACTCACCTCAGTCTGAATGACGCGGACCAGGTAAAGCAAATGTGAGACGGTTTTGGCAATGGCACCTAGCTGAAGGCATCGTTCCAGAAGAGACATCAGCGATTGGTCGATCCTCCTCTGAAGTTTACTCCACAACAGAATCAAGTCCCTTTGGATGAAGAATAAGAGCAATCAAGTCTTTGTTGTACTTTTCCTTTTATCAGAGAGACACTCTGCTTGACTGACTGGGATAACCACGACGATGACAAACTAATCAAGACAAGCCAACATGAGATAACGCACAACTCATACAGTCCAATCAGAGATTACTCACCAGGAGCAGTAAAGGCTCTGCTGCTGTAGCTGCTGTGTCAGGAAAGTTGTGCACAAGATGAAGGCCGTGTTCTCCTCCCCCTCCGTCTCAAGACTGCATGTGATCTCCAGCACATCCTTACAGTCAAGTCTGGATATCTGTTCAGGGTGGGAATACAAAACTGAGTGCCACGAGAACAGCACGACAGACGATATACCCTTAAATATAATACTTTAAGTGCAGTTTCTTTGTTTGTGTCATTAGAAAAGTCAGTGTTTTCACAATCATGGCAATACATTAGAACATATTGTAAAGCTGCAGGTTTATGAATCTGTTCTGAGAGCGTAAAAAAGTAGACATAAAATGTTACAGCAATAAAACACATAGGAAAGGTGTTGGAGGGAAGATGGCTGAATAAATATCTGCAGGGTAATAACATACAAATCTAATTTCACACTTCATTGTGAATCACTCACTGTCCTTATGATCAGATGATCCAGGAGTGGAACGACATTACAGATAGTATAACTTCTCCATACCGAAATCTAAAAACACGCCGCCTTTTCAACTTGACTCCTCAATGAAACAAAACACTAAATCCCTGAAGAATCACCAGGTGAGCGCTCAACGTCAGTAAGTGTGAGTCTAACGTCAGCGTTTCTCTACACATAATCAGAGTGCTGCTTTACCTCCATGATGGCTTCTTCATTGGGCAGCAGGTGACACAGCAGGGAGACGTAAGTTTGACGAAAGGTTGCCTGGTTGGAGATGACGCTGCATTCAGTGCAAGCTTTAGCCAACACCACTGCTTTGGCAACTTCGCCCATCTTCTCCAGGTGCTTCACCCGCATCTCCATGAAGCCCTCGCCCTCCAAGCTGATGTAGGCATCAACTATTGAGAGAAATATATTTTTAAAAACAACTATCACGAGAGCAATGTGAGGATAAATCATGTCCACATGAAACTTGATCAAACCTTCTTCTGTGTTGGTGGGCTGGCCGGTGAGGAGGGAGGTAAGGACAGGGTTGCTCCACGCTCCTCCTTCTCCGGTGATCTGCAGTAAAGCTTGGAGGTCTGTGCTGCCATACTGTAGCAAGGTATCATGGGCAATCTGCAAGTAACACAAAAAATGTCTCACTTAATCGAAAAACAAATTAATCGATATTTCTCTTACACAGAGTCAGCGGAAGAGCATCTCTCATACTGTCATGTGGAATATTTAGTTGGACCCATCTTTGTTTAGAGCAGATGAAGGGTTTAGCTTGGCCTCATTTCAGTCTTTGAACTGCTCATGTCTGGGAATGAAACTTCATCACTGCTCAGCTAAAGCTGCCAACTTTTAAAAATTACTTTCCTTTGTTGTCAATAGTGCTGACAAAGATTTGAACATTTTCTTAATAATAACATCAAACAGAATTATTTATGTGAAGAATCCAGACAAATATAACACAGTTACAGTTTAAGAGTGAGCTGGACACAATCTTAAAGCAAAGAGAACAACAGTAATAAGACGTAATGTCAGAGAGATGACGCGTTCCTCTGACACTTCATGGTGCATCAGCTGTCTTCAGATGGATATTTAACTAACAGTATACAGTAGCGTACAGTAAACTCTTCAGTTAATATAAGGCAATTATATTACCATAAATCCAGAATATAAATTACACCGGTACATAAGACGCAGTCTGTTTTTGAAGGTCTCTCAAAGAGAAAAAAAAGTTTAAACTAACGTTCTCCGTGACGATTTCTATCGTGTTCAGCGGAGTCCACAACGTGCAGTTTCTGTGCAGCTCTATCGCTCTTTTAGTTCCATCTGTTTTCACTTTGTGGAGTTTGCACCCCTCAGTACAATAGTCGAGCTCTCAGCCTGCAGTGAAAGTTGTGAAGCACAGATGCCTAGCTTGCGAGCTCCCTGCCCGACTCCGCTGGTCACTCTTTAACTTTAATATAATCAAAAGAGCGCCCGACAAGGTTTATATACGGAACAATATATCATTGTTTTCTGTAAATGAATGATTATGACCTCGTGATGAAGAAAAGATGTGAAAAGGTCTGGTCTGTGTCGCTATCTCTCCCAGCACAGTGTGCAAACAGGCTGCGTTACACAATGAATGGGGATGCATTTTCAATTGCTTCTAGGCATGTGGAGTGTGTGATGGTGGCGGCTGTTCCCGCGGTATTGACAGCTATTGGTAGCACCAGTGTATAAGACGCAGCCAATTTTAAGATGAAACAAAAGGCACTTTCTGAACCATGAGACCCAAATACTCTTCACATCAATACTAAGCTGTTTTCACACATTGATGAGAAAGACACTTCATGCCTTTACTTACATTTACTTTCATTTCAAGTACACAACTTGACACCAAGGTGAGGCTACAGCACAGACTGTGAACACCAGTTGGTGAGCTTTAAGAAGGGCGTCGGGAGCAGTTTCTCATGTTTTTGTGCCGAGGTGACCTTGCTATGTTGAGCCCCTCACAGCTTATCTTTTTATTGTTTATGGAGAATAATCAGAAAGTGGAATTCTTAGAGAAATTACACACATTATCAGACATGTATATCTATATCCCACAGGCTTTAATACCATGTATGATAACTCTGAGTATTATCTATCGGTAATCCTTAACCTTGTCTCTAATATGAGACACAACAGCCTCCTATCGACTGGTTTGAGATAACATTCACCAAGGACAAAAACAATCCTGATTCTAAATCATTGTTTCTCACATACGAAAATGGCATTTGATGGTTTTGTAACTGTTGACACTTTTCCTCCAGGATTTTAAAATCTGTAACCGGTCAGCAAACAATGTATTGAATGGAGCTCTACCTGAACAGACTGGTGGAACTGAACCCAGGCTTCATATGGGATTTCATTCTCAGGCACTGACAGCAGCAGTTCAAAACAGCTCCTGAAAGAAAAGGGAAACAACATCACCATGGGCTCTTCAAGTTATTATGCTTATAAATCATCTAGAAAACTGAGTCTCTACAAGTGTGAACTTTGGGTGTATTCATCTCTTCTAAAACAGACTTTAAGTTTTGTCATGTTGTCTGATGGTGAAAGTCATTTTAAGATCTGCATTACTGTTCAGGATGCTTCTTCAAACATTGTGAAAGAAGGCAGAATAAGCAGACACCTCACATATTTCACATTCTACTGGATCTAATATAAGGTCTCAATTAAAAGCTCTTCATGAAAGACTTTTTATTCAGCTTAAAAATAAACTGGAACAACCCCCATCCTTCACGTGGGCTCTCTGACCGACCTAATTTACCTCACATCAGCAGATTCCTTCAGACGGCCTGTCATTTGCAGCCTGAACCCTCTAATACATCTTAAAGCACACTGTGAAACTCATCTAATCCAAAGTAACAACCAATCTCTGTCAGTCAGTGTGAGCCTGTGTCCTTCATGTGGGTTCACTATATGATGAGTCACTGTTGATTTAGAACTCTTACTATTGATAAAATGTAAGTTACAGCTTTGAGAAGAGACTGCTTCTTTGTCATATATTACTCCGATGTGTTAGACCTCATGGAACAAATTGCCTCAGGGGCAGAAAAAACACAGACCTGACTGAGGTTATAACCCCACCGATTGAATTTGAGTTCTTACATTTTTGGGTCCTTTCATCCCCTCAAAGTGAAGTTATGTTTGTAATACTGTATTCACAATATCTGGTGAACAACTGTGACTGATTGATGATGATGATTGGAGGTCTAAATGATTCAATAAATGTTACTCAAAGTCATAATATAAAACTCTCTCTTCAGTGCAAATGACAAAAAAATGTGATTCAGTTAGGGATCAGAGCATCTTGAGTAGAAATGTATTCCAGTTTAAAGTATTAGAATATTTTATCACCCATTAGGTGAGGTGTTATTCCTAAAATAGAGCCCTGACAGATCAAGAAAATAGAAAGATATAATCAAAAGTAAATGACGATTTGTAGGATCTTTCAATGTGAAAAGAATAGGGGGCGGAAGGGATTTGGGTTTGGAACCGGAGGGTCGCCAGTTCCAAGTCCTGGCGTGGACCTAGACTAGAAATTGGTAGTTGTAGAGGTGCCAGTTGACTTCCTGAGCACTGCACAGTGCCATTGAGCACGGCTCTGAACACCCAACAGCTCAGAAGCACTCGCTGTGGGGAGCACATTAGGGCTATAGGATCCTGTTTGAGCATGTGTGTGTATTTCTGCCTGCATGTGTGTGTAGCATGTTCAACAACAGAGTGTTAAAAGGTGGGATTAATTAATCTAAAATATATATTACATCATAAAAGAGAATTTCCTCACCAAACCAAAAGCATTGTGTATTCTCTAAGTTAGGTTTTTGATCAAACTCAAGCCTGCAGAACATCCACTAAGCACGACCTGCTACACAGTCAGGAAAACTACAAATATGTCAAAACCTCTGGAACCTTGTGAACATCCATGACAGTCATTTTTTAAACAAATAATGAGACATGAATTCTCAATTAAGTCGGATATTTATGGGAGATAATTTGGGAGAAACTTGTCATTTAAAAACAAAAAGCCTGAATATTTTAGAGATTGTGCAGCCATACTTTTAACACCACTAATTCATCTAGTTATGTAAATGGAGGATGCATGAGAACCCAACCTTTCCACCTTCAATCCAAATACAAATGAAACACAACACAAAAGGTTAAGGGTGCAAACAAAATACATTAACAAAACTCAAACTAGTGTGGCGAAGAAAAGACTATGCTGCTGTTCCTTCTGACAGATTCTCCTCTTTGAGTCGAAGGATGTGGAGAATGTGTTGTCATGTAATAGATGTTGGTGTCTTAGTACTTACAACGCTAGTCTCTTCAAAACTAGGGCCACTCTGTCGGACTCCGCTGTGAGGTGGGATCGGGCAGCAGCAAAACAGTTAATGGACAGACAGTAGACCTCGAGTAGAGGAAGACCATGCTCCATGGAGTTCCTGCTCCCAGCATAGTGCATCAGTGCCTATAAACACAAACACACAGACATTCAAACAATCACTAAAGGCAAAAGTTATCGAGCAACAGTACTTAGAAAACAGCAAACAGAGGGGGGGGGGGGGGGGGGGGGGTTTCCACATGGGGGTGATCCTAGTCTGTACCTGATTGATCCCAGCTGACACTGTGTCAGGTGTGAGGTTCTCCTGATTGAGTCTGAGGGGACTTGACAGAACAGCATATGACAACTCTGAACCCCCAAAAGTTTGAGCAAGGGGACAGGAGTAGTGTCACATCCTTTCTATTTATCAAACTTCAACTAATAACATTTGACAGCAAAGTAGACACTTTCAATAATATCTAATAATGTAATGAATCAAGAGCTTCTTTAGTACATTTGCTTTACAACAAAATGCAACCATGTTTTTTTTTTCCCCCCATAATTATAACAAAATAAAAATGTGGAGATGCAGAAAAAAGTTCTGATCTGATTCCTTATTTTTTTAAAAGAGGTCTCAGCTGGGTTTTTAGGTAAATGTTGTCTTTACTGTGTGTGTGTGTGTGTGTGTGTGTGTGTGTGTGTGTGTGTGTGTGTGTGTGGGTGGGGGGGGTGCAGTAGTGCATCACCTGTATGAGAGATACACATGACAATCACCACCACTATCATCCTCCCAGGAGTCCCATTTGCCAGACAGCAGAAACCTCGCTGGTGTTGATGCTCGTGTCTACAGAGGCACCAAATGAACTCCCCTCAGTCTAAATAAACAGCATCCTCTCAAAGGGAGCCAGAACACAGTCTCATAAACCACCAGAGACCTCTTTCAAATGTGCTAATTACATCCAGAGTGCTTCCGACTTACAACATAAAAATAGATGCAACACAATGCTTACACGGTTGTTTCAAAATCAAGCAGAATCTAAATTTACTCAAGATTAGAAATTTGACAAAAAAGCTTACTTTTTAATTCACCAGTGCACCTAAAGTAAACATCCTATCCTTCAGCAGCACACTCCACTGTCAGTGTGGTAGGCATTTGATTAATCTGTATTTATGCAAATATATTTGCTTGTTGTAGTTTCACTTGGAGCTGTGATTATAAACCATGCACTCCTGACTTAAGATGTTATAATAAAGTAATAAATGGTTCAGATAAGGGGTTGTAGATTGTAGATTGTAGATTGTGGAAACTAAAGTTCCTATCCCCATTTTTCCCTCATAATTTAGCATAAAGGTATGTTACTGATGACAGAGAAATGACACCACAGCAGAAACACTGTCATATGTTGAACAGAGGTGAGAATACTTAAACTCAGACCTAAATAACAAAACAAATAAAAAAATAAACAGGTGCAGAACAGACTGAAAACCACCAAACTGCCATTTTGCAGACACTGTACGCCCCAACAGAGGAGCTAATTTGGATATACTAACAACGATGCAGCCCCGCCCAACACACATGCAATAATGCATATTCTGCAGAATACAACAATGTGCATGCTAATATCTTAATGATTCCTGTTTGGCCATCTAGGCTTTGTAATAAAACGAAGCCACTCGTTTTTATTTCAACGCTGCAGCCTGCAACAAATCACTTCACCACCACTGTAACGATGCATTGACATTAAGCTGTATAATGGCTGTATTGCTTTTTTGCATTGAATTAGGCAATTAGGAGCAAAAACACTCACGGTGCAATTGCACACGAACCACAAACTTGGTCAGGTAGCTAACGGGCCAGGCAGCCGTGAAAGCTTCGCTAGCTTTTCGGGCTGCGAGTAAAAAAACAATCCCCCTTTCAGTGAGCTAATGCTAACGCTAGGCTATTATTAGCTCCGATTGTTGCATGTACACATTACCTGACAGAAGTTGTCGCAGTAGTCCGTGGAGGATGCCGTGGATATTTCTTGTTGCCTAAGCACGTCTTCGAAGGCCCTCAGGGTGGCCAGTAAGGTTTCCATCGCAACCAGGGTATCCTCGGCCGTGTCCAGGGCCCGGTCGCTCCATTCGTGCTCCGGTTCGACATTATTCTCCGCCATCTTCCCTCTCCGCCACGGCGCGTATGCAGTGCAGTCTGACGCCGCCTTCAAGTGCCGTCGGAATATTGATGTTCGCCAGTTTAACTTTCTCTTTAAACAGCAGAGCAGACCGTAAGAGGGGGCTGGACTGGGACGCCTAGAGAATAGATTTTGTTTTAATAATAACTGGTAGGTTTTTGTGTCAAGTTGTACCACCAGATCACAATTAAAAACATTATTACTGGTTGATTTTTAAATGGTAAATGGATTTTTTTTTGTAAATAATAACTGGTAGGTTTTTGTGTCAAGGTGTACCACCAGATCACAATTAAAAACATTATTACTGGTTAATTTTTAAATGGTAAATTGAATTTTTTTATAATAACTGGTAGGTTTTTTATGTCAAGTTGTACCTGATTTTTTTGATTGAGATCGCAATTAAAAACATGATTACTGGTTAATTTTTAAATGGTAAATGGATTTTTTTTTTAATAATAACTGGTAGGTTTTTGTGTCAAGTTGTACCTGATTTTTTTTTATTTAGATCACAATTAAAAACATTATTACTGGTTAATTTTTAAATGTTAAATGGATTTTTTTTTTTAAATAATAACTGGTAGGTTTTGTGTCAAGTTGTACCACCAGATCACAATTAAAAACATTATTACTGGTTAATTTTTAAATGGTAAATTGAATTTTTTTTTATAATAACTGGTAGGTTTTTGTGTCAAGTTGTACCTGATTTATTTTTTATTTAGATCACAATTAAAAACATGATTACTGGTTAATTTTTAAATGATAAATGGATTTTTTTTTTTTTTTTAATAACCGGTAGGTTTTTGTGTTTAGTTGTACCACCAGATCACAATTAAAAACATTATTACTGGTTAATTTTTAAATGGTAAATTTTTTTTTTTAAATAATGACTGGTAGGTTTTTTATGTCAAGTTGTACCTGATTTTTTTTTTATTTAGATCACAATTAAAAACATGATTACTGGTTGATTTTTAAATGGTAAATGGAAAATGTAGCTTGTATAGCGCTGATCTAGTCTTCTATGCTCCTTACATCTGGATCAAACTCCCAGAAAACTGCAGGTCTGCTGAAACTCTCAGCTCTTTTAAATCCAGGTTGAAGACACACCTGTTCACAGCTGCCTTTCATTAAACAGCTTTAATAAGATTTTAAATTTTAACTTTGCACTGTAACTTTTAACTTTTTTATATTTTTACTTTATTTATTTCAATTAATTTCATTTGAATTATTCTTATTTGAACATATGTTCAGATTTAATAATTCCAGGGATTTTCTGTTCTATTTTAATGTTTCTTTTCGTTCCTCTGTCATGATGCTTTTGATGTCTTGTGTGAAGCACTTTGAATTGTCTTGTTGTTGAAGTGTGCTATATAAATAAACTTGCCTTGCCTTCTGACTACTCAAAGCGCTTCTACCCTACAGGTCCCAACTATCCACTCACACACTGATCGCAAGGGCTGCTATGAAAAGACTACATCAGTATTAACTAATCCAATTCATACACATTCATACGCCCACCACCGAAGCAGCTGGAGCAATTTGGGGTTAAGTGTCTTGCCCAAGGACACATCTGACATGTGGCTGCAGGAGCCGGGGATCGAACCCCCAACCTTCCGGAAACTATACCACTGAACCACAGCCGCACATCTGAATCCTGTGAATTTATCAAACCTAAATACGATACAGTTTGGTATAAAACATGTTAAAATTCTGAACACTTTGATAAACAAGCAATAGCCTACATCAAAAAAGGGAGAAAATGACAATTAAGCCTATATGAATATATAACAATAACAATATCTAAAAACAATACAAATAAATTAATACATTTACTATGTTTTTGAGGTAGTGGTGATGCAATCTTGTTGCTGAATTATAACAACAAAAACTTTTACCACATATGATGAAACCTTTTAACAAAACTACGTAACACAGCATGCAGCAGTAATCGTTAAATCTCCATTATCTTGTTATCATGATCGTGGGGAGCCAAAATCATGAAGGAAATTGAAACTCGATTAATTTCCCAGCCTTAGAGAAATGATTCTTTATCTCTAAGAAAGATTATTTTAACTACTGATCAAAACAAATCGAGTTGACAATAACAATTACGAGCAGAAAGTAAAGTAAGACTCTCTATAGCTTTAAAAAGTGACCTGATTCTTCCACTTAACAGGGAATATAAAGAAAATAACAGTTCATTGAGGCAAGGTATGCAATTATTTTAAACAACACGATCAAACAGTTCAATCGTTGATCCCCCTTTAAGATTTATTGGTAGTCAGGGCAGCAAAAAGTATGAGCATATGCAACTGACTTTTGTGTTTTGTAGTTCCTGGTTGACCCATATGGAGGTATTACTTTCATTATGATGAGGCAGATATCATCATCATCATTTACAACAACAACAACAACAACAACAACAACAACATGTATTGTACCAGAGATTTTATCTTTATTTGTGAAAAATATTTTACATTGACAGTACCCAACATTTTACAGACTCGAATAACTCCTATAAATAAGAGACTTAAGAATAAAGGGGTAAAGGAAGAAAAATTAAATATAAATGAAAATAATAACAGGACTCTGACAAAGTGTTCAATAAAGTTAGAATCATTTATTTAAAATGCATAACACACTGGTGATGATTTAGCAAATCGACAGAATTGTATATTTATATATCTCTGTATATGTTTGCCTTTATTTTTGTTACATTGTATTTGGCGCCCTCTTCTGGTTAGACAGGGAAGTGTTTGATTTATTTCCTGACCCGGATGTGCTCGAAGTAAATTCATCCCGTAGCCACACGTGTTAAAGGTAAGCAAAGCAACACAATTTCACTCTGGTGTGTTTTTAGGAGTTAATCTGCTTTATCGCGATGTTTCCTGAGATTAAGGAAACATCGTGAAACCTTATTGGGAGTCATTCAAGATTAGATATTAATTTAAACTTCGAGGTCTGCAGAAATCCGGACTTTCTGTCTTCTAGTCACCGTGCAGTAAAGTAACAAGAGGAGTCAGCTGGTTGGATTTGTACTTGCGTTCTGACAGGTTTCTAATTTGATCTCTACCTACCTGTAGGATCCACCATGGGAAAGTCCAAACAAATAGGAAACCACAAGAGTGACAAGAAAAAGAACATCGCAAAGACATGGAAGACCAAGCGTCGGACCAAAGACCTGGACCAGATCCACTCAGACATGAAGCCTGATACAGCCTCCAAGCTGCTGCACCAGGAGGTGGACTACGACGTGACTGGATGTGCACAACATTACTGCTTACACTGCGCGTAAGTCTCACTTTGTGTCTGTCTAATGGACTCAATGCCATGTTTTTATTCTAACAATACATTGTGATTAATGACTCTGCACTAAACTGGTTTACTTTAATTTAACATTTAAAAAAACACACACATAAACATGTAATAAAAACTAAATCAATACTCACAGCACACTAAAAGAAATAAAGAAGACAGACCAAAACAAACCTAAATCATAACACAGTAATGAAGCGTTAAAACAGGGGTGTCCAAAGTGCGGCCCGAGGGCCATTCGCGGGCCCTTGAGGGGATTTTTTGCGGCCCGTGACTTCAATTGAAGAATTCATGAGAGCAACCCATCCGGGTACTTTTTGCCCAAACGATGCCGGCCCCGCCCCTCTCTGGGTGAAATCAGTCCATCTGAATGAATGGCGGTTAATAGACAAGTTGGGGTCATTACCGATTTAAAGTCTAAGTATGAGCCTAAATCTGATGACCAGTGATGTAAACATTTAAAATATGACATTTCTGAACAGAGATCGGCATCACAACGGTCTAAAATTAACCATGTACGTGAGTGTCTGTTCAGTCTCTCTCCGTCAAACTGCTAAAACGAGTCATAAGGAGTCATATACTGACTTTAAACACCTGGTGAGTAATTATTAACCGTGTTACCCGAGAGGGATCTTTATTTTTAAATAATGCATTAGTGAATAAATGTGTGAAGAATCTGTTAAGTCTTCTCTTCTGTCACGGAGCGATCGCTGCCTTAAAGCCAGCAGGACCATGACAGCGGTCCCACAATTTACCACTTTAATCCTCTCTAGTTTCAGTCCAAACACACACAGCTCTTCTTTTACCTTCCCTTGTCCTTTGTAAATGAAACCCCGATACTAAATTGTGTTTTTAAAATAGTTTGAAGTACAAAAAGCTTCGCAATCGCGTTTAATCTCACGGCTACCAGTGTTTTCTAATCTACCGGCGATACATCCTCAGGGCTTGTTTTCACCCAAACGGGGGCGTGGTCACTCTGACGAGCCGGAAGTGACGTCCGACTGCTCTTATGAATCAGAAGATTTTGGCTCGAGGCCTCGATTAAGATCGGCAAATTATCTTATTTTTCTTTTTCATGTTAACAAGGGCTGAACAATATTCCTAAAATAGAAAATGTTCAGTGACATGTATGTTGTTGTTTTTTTTTTTTTTTTTAATCTACAGATTTTACTTTTTTTCAAGAAGAAAGAAAAACGTACGCACAGTTTTTGCAAACAAGCGGACTGTTGTTTAACCATTTAATGACCTGAGCTAAATGCAGAAAGCTTTTCCAAAAAACATAAACCACATTACAGGTTTGATTCTGAGAAAAAAACAAATAAAGTAGAACGAAGAAATCAAAATATTTGATTTATCTTTTATTAAAGGGTTTCTTTAGCGAGCCTTTTGATTCTGATCTACAAAGCTTTACTATTTTTTCAACTATATTTTAAAAAACAAAACCTGTGGCCCGCGAGCGATTCTAACACGACAGTTTTGGAACACAAGAAAAAAAGTTTGGACACCAGTGCATTGGAAGGAGTTCTTGCCTACAAAGAGGAGTCTTAAAGAAATTGTTTTCGACAGCTCAGTAATACGGCACATCCGATAGATTGGACTCTAATGTGAGAGGTTTAGGGCTAGGACAGCAAAGAAGCGATCACCTTTGATGCAGATGGAAGAGAGGATCCATTAATGGCAGAGATGGACGGATTAGGGTGGATGAGAAATGAATGAGGAACAAGAAGAGAGGAAATGAAAGTCAGGTTGAAGTCGTGCTGTGTCTTTATTTAGTCTAGTTTTAGTTGACACCTGAATTAAATGAAAATGAATAGTTTGAGATCTCTAGAGAACCAGATATGTCTGATTGTTTTCTACCTTTTTAACCTCACTTTAATCATCACTTGTCACTTTATCTTGTCATTCTCTGCACATACTGTCTCAATTCCCTGCATAGTTAACTTCATCATTCATTTTGTACTTGTATATACCCCCTATTTTTATTTTTATTTATCTTATCTAATCTGTTCTGTTTAATGTGTATTTTGTATTTTGAGTTTACTTGTCTGTGCTGCTGCAACGCCAGAATTTCCCCTCTGGGGATCAATAAAGTATTATCCTAACCTGAAGAGAACAGGACTGTGCAAACTTGTTGACAATATAATAAAAAGTCACATACTGCTAAGTGTGTAACTAGAAACAGGACTTAAAGAATATTATAGAGACCCTGGAGGTATTTTATTTTGGAGATATCTCATCTCTTCTGAAACGCTCCATATTTGCTTTAATGTGACTGGTCGTCTTATTTTTGTACTTCTGATATCTGCAGTGCTCGAGATCTCTTCTTCAAACGAGCCCTCGATATCACAGACACTGCAGAATAAAAGCTTGAGCAGACAACTCTGAGATGGGGAAAAAAAAAAAAACACCCCTCAAGAACACGCTTGATTTTTAAAAGTAATCTGAGAAATCATTCAGTACTGTGCGCTGTGAAGAAACCTTCTTTTGCCACTTCTGCTATGATGTTTTTTTTCTACCTTTCAATGAAGTCTATATTAAAAAATGTCTTTGCAGTTATCGTTTTTAAGTGTCACATCATGTCTTGCAGGAGATACTTTGTGGACATGAGATCCTTAAAGGAGCATTTCAAAACTAAGCAGCACAAAAAAAGGTAAGGCACCATATCCGTCTGCATAATCCATGTTGTCCACTTATCTCTCCTGACTCCAACTCGAAAGATGAATCTGTCTGCTGGAGCAGCACTGTGACATAGTTTGGCTCTTAAGCTCCCCCTCCTTCTTCCACCACGCAGGCTGAAACAGCTCAGAGAGGAGCCGTACACCCAGGCAGAGGCAGAGAGAGCGGCAGGGATGGGCTCCTACATCGCTCCTAAAGCAGTCGAGGTGAAGACGCAGACTGTTGAAGAGGACATGGACTGAGAGCAGCACGCTTGAACCCAATGGACCGATACATTCAGTACAAGAAGCTTTCAGAAAACGGATGAAGCTTCTGTTGTTCTGTCACATGTTAAATGCATTGTTCAATTCTGTGACACCCTTGAAGCCTGTCTGATAGACTTCTATCCCCAGAATCAGATCAAACCTGACCTTACACCGGGTAATGTAAAGCAACATGTACCTATGTAAATACTGAGTATGTGTGGAACTGTGTGGAATCCTAATAAACCTAAAGAGAGAGTGGATTTTACACGATTGTGTTCATACGGTGCGACATGATTGGTAACAGAAGCCTTTTTGAAAACATGAAAAACCCGCCAACAACACAAACTAATTTGTTTTCACCTGAACTTTTGTTGTTTTTCTCATAATATTGTACCCAGCCTGAGGTCAAGACTTAACTGATGATTCAGTTTCACTTCAGAAGATATTTATTTTCAGAACCCTGGAGGTGAAGTAAGAGGGTTTGGAGGGGGGGGTTAATGTTTTACCTTTTCACATCTGTAAATATATATATACATACTTATTTACATGAGATTTATTCGGGGCGTTAGAGAGCGGGGAATGACATTCTGGAGAGGAGCCACAGGTTGGATTTGAACCCAGGTTGCCTGCTTAAAGGACTACATCCTCCATACACGGGGCGCGCTCACTAACCACTAGGCAACCCTTTGAATACTTTTTTAGGTTTTTGATTTTGTTGCTGTGTCATACATATGCCCAGCACGCATTGGCTTACATGACTCCATGAATTTAAACGCTCCAGGATCAGAGTGCAGAGTAGCTCTTATTCAGACCATCTTGTCTCATTTTCTAAACTTTTCAGACTAAATTAGCGAGCTGAAACACGTCACAAACAACCTTTCAAGTTCTAGCACACCTAGTAATTCTAAAAATGAAAGACCCTTCTAGGATAAGATTTCCACAGGCAAACTTTGAGGAAATAAACCATGTCTGCATTAAGTTAAGTAAATGTACTAAGATTATAATGAAGGGTCTATTGTTGAAATATGAGCCAGTCTGACGTAACAGCAGATAAATGATTGTTTTGTAGTCGTAGAGGTCATAAAAAAAGAATAGAAAGACGGTCTGCCTTGGCAGAGAACCCTATAATTGAAGTGTTAGCAGACATTCCTGGGTTGAAGTAGAGGGTACTGCCCCTTTAAATTTGACTTCTGTGCCAGCGACTACATTCTGTCAAGTAACATGGAATGTGAACAAACTTCCGCTTATTATTTTCAAATTAAAAGCTTTGGCGGTTTGGTCTATGGCTTATATCAGCAAGCTATGGAAGCCCATTTCCGCCAGTTAAAAAAATAAAAATAATAAAGTCATAATAATGAGATATAAAGTCATAATTATGAGAAATAAAGTCATTATGAGATAAAAAGTCGAGATTATGAGATATAAAGTCATAATAATGAGATATAAAGTCATAATTATGAGAAATAAAGTCATAATAATGAGATAAAAAGTCAAAATTATGAGAAATAAAGTCATAATAATGAGATATAAAGTCATAATAATGAGATATAAAGTCATAATAATGAGATAAAAAGTCGAGATTATGAGATATAAAGTCATAATAATGAGATAAAAAGTCGAGATTATGAGATATAAAGTCATAATAATGAGATATAAAGTTTAAAATTATGAGACTTTATTATTTTCATTTTTATTTTTTTTACTGGCGGAAATGGGCTTCCATAGAAAGCCGTATGTTATTACTTTAGGGAGAGAAAAAACACGTAAAAACGTTTTTATTGTCTTACTGTTGCATTTTAAGATAAAAAAAAAAAAAAAAAAGATAAAAGATAAAAGAGCATGATGTTAGACAAATTAAATCACACTGCTTCTTTTATTTTGAAACCCAAAACGTCAAACATCCGGTTTTATATCGTATTTTACTTCATCGCTTGACTCATGTGAAAAACATCCATATGGGTCCGGATCCGATGTGGGAAATAAGAAATCTGTGCTGCTAGCTGTGCAGCTGTCGTCACGGCCGAAAAAGACGCACCGTCGCCGGCTACAGGAGAACCAGAACAGTCCGGTACAACAGTTTGGTGGGAAAAAGTGGATACTTGGCGGATTTTTTTTTTTTTGAGGGTAAGAGGGGGGGATGTTATCTGACCACAATGTCTTCGTCAGAATAGCTGAGGTGGAGGTCGAGGATGGCCGCAGACGTGGATAAAACAATCCCCGAGGAAAGGAGCCAAAATTCGGCGCGGGATGGGCAGCAGGGTCCGGGCTCTGGATCCTGGATCTCCCGGGTTCTGTGGACTCTGCTCATAGTTGGTGCTGTCCCGGTTTTCGCCTTTGGATTCAAGTATTACCAAGACACCCAGCTGCTCAAACGTCATGTGAGAGATCCACATCTGCACACACACACACACACACACACACACACACACACACACACACACACACACACACCTCATTATATAGCAAACTTCTTTATTTTGAAGACAACTACACATATAAACATGATAAAAATGACCTTTTGTTATGTTTTCTGAACTTTAATTACTGCAGGATCATTTTATTCTTCTGTATCAGTAATAGTCTGCCCTTAAAATGTGAAATCAGAGCATATATTGATTTAAAATACATACAGTCAGTTGTCTAGTGTAGTTATTTGTCAGACATCTGTTGCCACAAAACACCTCATCTGCAGTTTTTCCACACCTTGGTGTTTTATTAGAGGGGTGGTACTTTACCACAGCTGGTAAAACTCAGCCTCTTGTTAAGTGTCTCTCTTGTTTGGCTTCAGAGGGGTTTCCTCTACGTAGTTTTTTTTATTTTACTTCCCTCTCCCCCCCCTCTCTCCCTCCATTGTGCAGACTCTTGTAGGCACGCATCTGTCTGAAAAGAGGGTGGTCTGATTTAGTACATGCCAGGAATCTGTGGCCTGTGGGGTGGGCTGATGTTTATCCAAACAGCAACGCTTAGGTTGACTGAGAACTCAAACACAAGGCGGAGGAAACCCTGAAACAATGTTTTTTTTTTGCATAATTCAAGATTTACAAGATGAGCTTTTATTTCTAAGATATTCTCGTGATGAGAGCGCTCACTGTCCCAGTTTTGATGCTGCATTCAAAATCTCTGAAGCGTGTGAAACCGGTGAAAAGGAAAAGATTGGTCTAACGCACGTGCCCCCCTCCAAACAGGAAGAGAGTGTCCAGACGCTGGGCGCCGAGGGGCTTTTCCTCTTCTCCTCCTTAGACACCAATCATGACCTCTATCTCAGTCCGGAGGAGTTCAAGCCGATCGCAGAGAAACTCACAGGTACATCCCGTTTCTTTCAGCAACACCGTGTTGTCTTTCACTCGATCTCCTCAGCCACCCAACTCAAATACATCCCCATATTCACCATGATTCTTGTGGCTTTTTTTTTTTTTTTTTGGTTTCTTTTTTTGAAGGGATTACACCCCCAGTGGATTATGAGGAGGAAGTGATCCATGACCCCAATGGAGAGACTTTGACCCTGGAGGCAAGAATGCAGCCGCTGCTGCTCGACTCCATGACGAAAAGCAAGGACGGTTTTCTCGGGGTAGCTCTTTTCAAACCACATCCAAAATACCTCTCTGTGTCATTTCCTGCATTTTTTTTATTTTATTTTTTTACCTAAGACAACAAAAATAATGTCAAAGAAAAAAAAAACCACAGAGTGGATTGTTGATTTTGTTCCTGCACCTACAGGTGTCTCACAGCTCTCTGAGCGGGCTGCGCTCATGGAAGAGCCCGGCAGTGCCTTCTTCTTCCTTCTCCGCCGGCCAGTTCAGAGTTTTCCTTCCCCCGAAGAACAAAGTCGAGGTAGGAGACACCTGGTGGGTGATTCCCAGCGAGCTCAACATCTTCACGGGTTACCTGCCCAACAACCGCTACCACCCTCCCTCACCGAAAGGCAAAGAGGTAACATGAAGACACAACGCTTGTTTGGAGCCACATGGAGCCCCGACTTGTGATAATCACACTGTTGTTGTTCCTGCTGCAGGTTCTCATCCACACCTTGTTGAGTATGTTCCACCCTCGGCCCTTCATCAAGTCGCGCTTCGCTCCTCAGGGCGCCGTCGCCTGTATCCGCGCCAGCAACGACTTTTATTATGACATCGTCTTCAGGTGAGGAGGAGACATAAAAAGAGACATAAAAGAGCGGTGCCCTTTTTCTCCTTTCGGCCCATCGACTACTTCATTATGCATCCTTTACATTAGTGCTGACAAGTTTACAGCACACGCTCTGAATGTTAAAGTCCAAGTCCTCCCTGGCTGTCGGCCACTGGTTTCTGTTTAAAATCAGCATGAAGAGATAAATCCCATGACTCCACTATACTTTCAAAGTTAGACTATCATTGGTATCTATGGAGTAAGTACACGAGTTGAAACAAACATGTTGTTTAAAAATGGCAAAGAAAGTATTTAATCAGGAGAGACTTAAGTAAGGGTTAACAATGATTTATTCACCAGTTTAGAAAAAGATTAAAATGCACTCAGAGGGTCAGCGAGGCCGACAGCAGGATAGGAGTCCAGACACTAGTGGTGGTGGTTATGGAGGTATGCGGGATGTGATGAGGAGTGGGTTTCTGAGGCTGGATCTGAACTCTGCCGAGCTGGAATGGAGAGATGACTGTGAACACAATCTCGCATTCTGTTTGCAGGATTCACGCGGAGTTTCAGCTCAACGACGTCCCGGACTTTCCCTTCTGGTTCACCCCGGGCCAGTTCACCGGACACATCGTTCTGTCCAAAGACGCCTCTCACGTGCGCCACTTCCACCTCTACGTCCCCAGTGACAGGTAACTCTTTTACAAGCATGGCAAGAACTGATAAAAGAAAACTAAATATGTGAGTCCCAGAGCTGTTTTTTTTTTTTTTATGTCTTATTGTAGAGACAGGAGAGTGGAGAGAGTCAGAAATCAAGGTTAGAGAGAGCAGGGGGATGACGTGCAGGAAAAGAGCCACAGGTTGGATTTAAACCCGGGTTGCACGCTTGCAGGACTACAGCCTCTACACATGGGGCACTCACACAAACTGCTAGTCTAACGGCGCCCCCCCAGAACCCATTGGTTTAAGTCTTAGAGGTCCCTTAAGTTCAGAATATCCCATGTGAGGAGGAATCAGAATATCAGATAATACAGACATCCCTTCAGGGTCAGTTTTTCCCAATATTTTCCACCTGTCTGGGTGCAAAATATGCAATTTATTACATTCTCTACATTTCCTAAACACTCTCTTTCCACTCAGTGATGGTTGGACATTCCTTATTCAGCCTTTTTCTGGTTATTGCTTTTCATACCACCAGCTGTTAGTATTTGCAATAAATATCTGCCGTGCTTTTTCAGCCTGCTCCTCACATTCCCCAAATCTCAAAAAACTCTCAGTGGAGATTATTGGTTTTATCTCGGTCACCACATCCACCCAGTAAGAAAAGTTATAAGGCCACTCCCAAGAAATGTAAAAAATGACCAGCAGACTTTTCTTTATTTATTATTACCTTAAAGCACGACCACCTGAGTGAGTATGAAGTTGTCAGATACTGAAGCTCAGTGTGACGGGTTCCTGTTGTGTCTCCAGGTCTCTGAATGTGGACATGGAGTGGCTGTACGGGGCCAGTGAGAGCAGCAACATGGAGGTGGACATTGGATACCTGCCTCAGGTACAGCTGCAGTGATGTAGATGGAGGGAGAAGTCTTTTTATGTTCTGTCCCAGGCATTCCTGCTCTTATTTGAGTGTGGCCACATGACATGTTTGTGTTTGGGTGTTATAATTTCACAGGTTTTCTGTTTGTTTTTGATCCTATGAGCTATTTTCACTGAAATCTTTTCAATGCCAATTCATGTGTTTGCAAGAAATATGTTCAAAAGTGATCGTTGCATGATTTAAATGTTGATCTACTGTCACGTCTACAGTTAGAGCTGCAGTCCACAGGCCCGTCCACTCCCTCGGTCATCGTGGACGAGGAAGGCAACATCATCGACAGCAGAGACGGCAGCATGGAGCCCATCCAGTTCATCTTCGAGGACATCCACTGGGCCGCGGAGATCAGTCGGCAAGAAGCCGCTCGACGCCTGGACGTCACCCTCTACCCCTTCAAGAAGGTGACCGTCAAAGAAGTGTGTGTCCAGCAGACTGTCAGCTCGAGCACAGCCGCTTCATTGTTGTCATGGTGCTGTTTCCCCAGGTGTCCTACCTGCCGTTTTCAGAGGCGTTCGAGCGAGCCGAGGCGGAGAAGAAACTGGTGCATTCCATTCTGCTTTGGGGAGCGTTAGACGACCAGTCCTGCTGAGGTGACGCCAGTGACATGTGGTTGATTTCTGATCATTTAATACTGACACAGACACATATAAGTGTAAAAAAAAACATGGTAGAGCATATTCAGCTTAATATGTGACCTTTAAAGTTGAATTCATAGATGATAAATCACAACTTTATACAGTTTTCTTTGGTGGCTGAGGTGGGCGAGCTCATAATTTAGTCCTTTGAACAAACTTCTTTTTTTTTTATTTCCACTGTGACTGTTTTTTTTTTTAACATCCCTCTCCCTTCTGTTCCCTCTCTGTAGGTTCGGGGCGAACTCTCCGGGAGACAGTCCTGGAAAGTTCGCCCGTCCTGGCCTTGCTCAACCAGAGCTTCATAAGCAGCTGGTCTCTGGTCAGAGAGCTGGAGAGCATGCAGGTGAGCAGTCAGGATACAGAGCAACACCACCCAAAAAAAAAAGTGCAATGGACAGCTTTGTGTACTGTGTGTCTTCATCCAATCCTGTCGTTCTCTGAAACAGGCTGATGAGCAGAACGGAGCGCTGAGCGAGAAGGCCAAATTACACCTGGAGAATTACAACTTCCCCGTCGAGATGATGGTGGCGCTGCCGAATGGAACTATTGTAAAATATTCCTCAGCCTACATTTGAGCTCTTATCTCTCAGGCACTTACAGAAAAACCCTTGAGATTAACAGGCTTTCATTTCCCTCCTCCGTTCCGCTCTAGGTTCACCACATCAACGCCAACTTCTTCCTGGACCAGACGGCCATGAAACCAGAGGAGGAGGGAGCCACTTTTAGCTTTTCTGGCGGCTTCGAGGACCCCTCCACGTCCACTTACATCAGCTTCCTCAAGGAGGGGCTGGAGAGAGCCAAGGAGTACCTGGCACAGTAATTTGTGTGCAGGAAAAATGTGTATCATCCTTCTGGGATATGATCAGAGATAAGGAAAAGTATGTGGGGGAAGCTTTCTGATCAGTGTTGGCAGCTGGGGAAAAAAACAAAAATTTTGCCTTCTATTGTCTTTGTTACTATTTATTTGGGCGTCTCTAATGATCAGAATCTTTTCTACACAGTATGTGTAACAATCAGTACAGGGAAACATTTAAACTTAAAGTTACTGTCTGTGTCAGTAAGAAGCAAAAAAGCAAACACATTTAGATCTGCTGTAACAGCTGCTGAATAATGTTTGACAAAGTAGGCACTGCAGACGTTAAGACAAATCAAAAGTGCATAAAAGCACATTGAAACCATCCACATTCCCGTTTTATTCTCTGGTGTTGCATGTGCAATATTTAATAACAGGGTGTGTTTTTTTTAATGCTGTTGACTGTACCCAGAAAGCGAGCAGGTTGTTGCCTCCAGTTGTGTTTCTGCAGTTTGTGAAGACTTGGTCTGAAAGCTCTCCTCTGGGCCGGGCCGAGTCTGATGTTCCTGCAGAGGCTGCTGGAGGACACGCCCTCTTCTGACTCAGGGAACAGCAGCAGCAAAAAAACAAAACAAAAAACCCTGTTGAGTGGACTGTGGCACATTAGAGGAAGTATTTGTTTTATTTTGTTAAACCAGATGTTGAATATTTTTGCAGATTTTTTTCTGTTCAGTGGAATCATCTCACCACGCCAAAGAACATTTTGCAGTAGCTGGCGTGCAGCTCCGCACAGCCAATAGGATGCTTACCACTTGGTTTTATTTATTTAACTCGATGGAACCAAAAGGGTTTATGTTGCAAATGTTTTTAAACTGCTTTAGGCAGTGTGTATTTTTTTTTTATTATCATCTTCCAGTAAAAACGATGCGTTCTCTTGTGTTTTTAGTAAAACGATTAAAATCTGGATCCAGCAGTAGTAAAAGTCTTCACATCAATCCTCTTATTTTACAGTTTTCTGTCAAACAAAAGGACATGTGAGGTCTCCAGGTTGTCGTCTTTGTGCTTAGCGTTGACTAGAAGCACACGAGCATCAGAGACATATTTTAAAATAGTTGACGGTGAAAGATATGGAAGTCCTGAGAGGTCAGAGTGAGAAGAAATATTAAGGCAAAAAAGGTCTTAAAAATAAGATATCTAACGTGCAAGTTTTCTACCTATCTCACTGATAACAAAAAGGGAACATAGGAAAATAACAGACTTTCCAAATGTAATTCAGTGGACTTCTCTTTAAGGCAGGATCCAAAGAAAGTACTGGAGCACACAAATCACTTCAGACAAATTTATTTAGGTGCAAAGGGTTAACGTTTCTATGCAGTTCATCTTCCTTAAGAGGGTTTTAACTTTGAGGAAGACGCACTGCCTTCAGTGGCTGGTGTGCTCCAGTACTTTCTTTGGATCCTGCCTGAGAGAAGGAGTCTAATGAATTAGATTTTGAACGTCTTGTGTCCTTCTCTGAGAGCACCGAGCTCTATTTGTGGAGCTACTAAAGTGCAAGAGTTACCTTAGGCTTCTACTGGGGTAGAAAAATAACCACATACTCAAAAGAATAACACTTTAACTGTTATCACAAACCAAGGAGTATGATCCTGCCTGGACAAATCAATTTGAAACATGTTTCCCTTTATGAAAAATACCTAAAGAACTGAGCTGACTAGATTTGATTATTTGGCCTTTTTCTTTTTACAAAAACTCAAACGTAACTTGTAGAGATGATCCCAACAGAAGCTGTTACTGCATCTTTTCTTCTGACGTGTTTTAAGCCAATAAAGAGACAATAATAAAACTCACACTTAGAAGACTGATAACCAGATGTTGGTTCTTCTCACCTGCCTCTCTGGGCTTCTGCAGAAACTCGATTAATGACAGATGTGAATGTGACTTCCTGATTGATATACAGTCACTCCATGTCCGCTGCGTGTGGAATATCAAACTGTTTGGAGCCTTTAGGGGAATAAACACTTATTCTGTAACCTGAGTGCCATTTTTACCACAAAGTTGAAATAAACGTTGTTGTTTTTTTTGACTGGACTCAGTTTCATAATGAATCACACAACATGTTGAACCTGTTTATTGTCACTTTGTGCTATTTGTTTTTTTTAACCTATCTACATTAATGTTCCATATCTAATCAAAGTAGATCAAACTATTGGAGTGAGAGGATGTTGGACTCAACACGATACAGATGTTTCACTTCATGTTCAGTAACCATGGAGATGCATGTGTCAGCACTTAAAATGCAGAGAGTCCAGAAGAGTCCTTCTACTGTAGATCCTGTAAATACAGAAATGGAGCTCCAGGGGTTCTCACATGATTCTTTTCACTGGTTACTTTTCTGGGACACTTTTTGATCCTGTGACGTTCAAAAATCTGTTAATAAGAAATGTGTTTTAAAGTTCCAGAGAATTGAATGATTAGTGATATATGAAGGAGGGGGGAGGGGCATGCATTACCTCAGAAGACAGTGAATTATCATGTTCATATTATATATGATGAGATATGATGTTCTTACTGATTCATACTAAGAGCAAAGTGCAGTCTCTGAGATTTGTAACCGACTCCATTCAAGAGAAAGGATTCGAGGAATCCCGTCTCATACCAGCTCGGCTCCGCTCGGCTCAGCAGAACGCCGCTCGGTTGCCAAACCCGCAGGAATGAGTCAATAATGACACTCCATTAAAACCCCTCCACTCTGGCACTCTGATCCTAGTTCTGTTTCTTTTCACAGCACTCAATAACACGAGCAAGTCCAGCAGTCTCTGTTAGTTTTTTGTGTTTCTTTTTTCTCACATGGATGTCACCATGAAATGAATGAGCGGCTGTGCTCAGGTCTACCCAGTGAATAAAAAAGGTTAAGATGAGCTGCGTCAAAAACATGACCGTGAACTCTTCAGCCGAACGTCCACACCTCCAGCTCCATGACTCGGAAGTCGTCGGTTTCGGCGAGGCAGCAGTTGTTGAAGGTGTAGCAGGGGCTGCTGCGGCCCAGGTACAGATTCTCATCCACCCACAGACCAAAGTGACCGCTGCAGGAAACACAGACACAGAGTGGTGAAGACAAACACGTGGTGAGTGGATTCCAGACTGAATAGAGTTCATTCACTTTAACAAAAGAGAGTGTTAAACAACATTACCTTCCTCCACCAATGGCAAATGAGTCCAAGTCTCCTTTGATGAAGAAGGAGTTCTCTCCAGTCCATCTGAAGCACTGAGGAGGAAAGACTCATTCAATCACCACACAACGCCTTTTTATAAAACTGAAGACTCGTTTATTTCAAACTGTGCTACCACTGACTATTTTCAAGAGCGTTTTTAAACAATCATCAAAGAATACCTCAGTGATTTAATTAAAGCCACTTAAGGGGAAATATTTTGGGGGTTTTCTGGCATTTCACCCATAGATCGTAAATACTAATGGAAGAAGCCTGAGTGACGTCACCCATCTGTTCCTGCAGGGGGCTCCAGAGTCCCATCGGCAGCAGCCGCTATGATGGAAATGCTGTCTCGCCCTAACTTTTAGTTAACCTAACGACAGGAGAGCTGGAGCTGAGGCGGGTTTTAAGCCTCTTTTGAAACCTTTACATGGCGCCCGCCTGTCAATCATGTCAGATATGCACCTAACTAAGAATAACACGTATTGTTCATAAAATCAAAACGGATGAATAGTAAAATAATTCCCTCCCGAACAGTGTGTGCCAATGAGGACGATAACTAATCAGACCTTTTTCATTTTTTATGTACCAGGCTGTAAACATGTTTATCTCTGCTGTGTATGCGACTTTCTCGGCTCTTGGAGCGCGCCTCTAGTGGACACTCGACGAACTGCAGGATTTTGCAACGCTGCTTTGGCTTCATTTTTCAACACCACTAGATTTCACCGTATTCAGAGAGCAACATTTGTGATCTTTAACAAAATTGTCTGAACAAGCAGAGCTACGCTAACGCTCTGGGGGACAGCTGTCAAGTGGCTTACCTTGAAGCGAGGATGCAGCATGAAGAGGAAGGTCTCTCCGGTGCCGTAGAACGTCTCACTGGGCCTCAGGGGGTGAGAGAGGAAGGCCCCGAATATCTGACCAAGAAAAGCCACAAGACAAATGACATAGCACAAAACAGCTAGAATTGTTAGACCTGATGATGCTCAGTGTGTTCTTACCTCATCGAGTGCATCTTTAATGACGATCAGCACGGGGGAGTCTGTGGAACTCAGTTTTCTGTAGAGGGACTTGAGGCTGGCGCCGTGGCGGGATGTACTGAAAGCCAGCTGCCAGGTGTGGCCGATGGTCCTCGGGGGAAGCTCCTTACACAGCTGAGGGAAAGATTAGAAGAGGGGAGGAATACTACAGGTTAGATAGAAGGAGAAAAAAAAAACACAAAGAGGACGAGATGCTGACCTCTGAACAAGAAGTCAGACGTTGCCAGCGAGCTAAGAAGCTCGTTCTCCCAGGCAGATAAGTTGAATATTTACTCCTACTGAGCTAACAGCTGAATGAAGAAACAGACATTACTAGCCTGCTAATCTTTAAGCTGATGAACATAACGGGTCATTTGCCTTACGGACAAGAAAGATCTTCACAATCTAGACGAGGGGTGGGCAACTGGCGGCCCGGGGGCCACATGCGGCCCCCATCAACTCTCGACGTGGCCCTCGGGTCAGTTTTTTACATGAAGAAAAACATGACAAAAATCTGCCATGAAATCATGAAAACCAGAAATATGTCTATAATAATATTTGATCAGTGGTTTATGTTGAGTTAAATTTGAAACATATTTGACTGTAATTGTTTTTGTATACTACAATGTGGCCCCTTGGCAGTGAGAATTAAATGAATGTGGCCCCTTGCTGTGACCAAAGTTGCCCATCCCTGATCTAGACCACATGCTCTTCATATGTAGGTTGACTTAAAACATAGTTATGCTCAATGTACTTCAAATAAACCCCTACTAAATATAACCAAATCTTCATTGAACATCTTTCCCCATGTATCCAGACTTCATTTAAAATATATCAAACTGACATTCACAGAAAAGTTCTGCACTCGAGCTGAACGTACAGTATGCTGTGTTTTATTATTTAACAGCTGGTGATGTTGCATTTCTCCTTGTTTACAATGCTGGCTGGTTTTGATTGGCTGCAGTTGTATCCTGGCAACTGCTCTAAACATCAGTGAAGTCTCAAAGTCCACAGTGAAATCTCTCCCCCCCCACTTCACAGTTAAAAATACTGTGAACAGGATTTAAAAATTAAAGGTATACTCATTCTTTATTGATAAATGACTGATTTAAATTGTCCCAATGTTATTTGAAACAGCTAGCAGTAACTCTACACCTATGCAGGACTACTAAACACACACACTCTGTGATGCAGAGGAGTGTGTGGACACTTTGTGCTCCCCTGTGTGTCGCTCACCTCTCGGACATGTGAAGCGTCTAAAACTGCGCTGCTCTCGACGATGTTATGGAGTCCTTCAGGATCCCGGTCTATGACGAGGGTCGGCTTTTCCCCGCTCTCTTCCATCAACACCATCTGCAAATAAAACAACAACAACAACAACATTCAAGCATCAAAACCAAAACAAAAGACAGATGCATGAGAGATCTTTTTTTTGCTGCCTGTGAGACTCACCTCCCAATCGTCTCCTGTGCTGCGGTGCCTCTGAAAAACCTCTTCCTCCTCCTCATAATCATCCTCTTCATCTTCCTCCTCCTCTTCCTCCTGTTGGCCGGCCTTCTCTTTGTCCTCGATGAGCACAAACTCCTCTTCGTCGCGGTCCATCTCCTTTCCCTCCTCTCCCCCCTCGAGTACGCACAGGTCTGGTCGACAGTGTGTCAGGTAGGCGTACAGCTCGTCAGCGCTGCAGGGGGAAAAGAAAAAGAACAACAGATCAGCTGTGTCCACGCAAAGCAAACACAATAGAGACAAGACGTATGAGGAGCTATGAATGCAAGCTTTCATTTAAATATTCCCTGTAATTGCACATTAGCTGAGACAGAACTTAATAAGCATCCTTGGCTTGGTTTTCTGTTTTATTGAGTAATTATGATCTTTTTATACGACTATACTAAGCATATTAAGATCATAATTCTTGTTCAACAACTTCATAACTTACTATCAATAAGCAGTAATTAGGAGGGCAAACTCTGATTAATGACCTATTAGCTCTAGACAATGGTCATATAGAAATAAGGTACTGATTAGCCTGCCAATGAGCAACTAGGGTCTTTATTAGAACTGACAAATTGTACATAATGATATTCTGTCGCAGCTTTTTGGAGGAACACATCCTGTAGAAATAAAACATTTATTCTGAATGTAAACTGAAGCTGTGGTGCACAGAAGCAATAAATAAATAAGACTCAATACCAAACTATTTCACGTTTTATAAAAGTCAAAGTGCTTCTGAACAGTCGCTGTCTGGTTGCATCACTCGTCTTGTTTTGTTTTCACAGTGAAGACATGTAACTGACTGTTGACATATCATTTCCAGAAGAACCACCTTTGTCCTTTTCGCTGCATTTGACGTTATGTTTTTATTTGGATAATGTTCACTGAGTCACCTGAGTTCAGAAGACAAATAAAGAGTCAATATTCAACCGGAGGACCTGTTTGACAAATCACAACAAAGATGGAATATGTTACTGGATATGTGGATCAGCTGAGCACTTTACAGCCTGTGAGAGTCGACGAATAATGTTTTCTGTGTCCGCTGAGGAGCTTCACAAAGTTTTAACAAACAACCTCAGAGATGTCATGGTTACCATAAGTGAGTCGGGTAGTTTGTGCATGTTAACTTTTTGACAGAAGGCACGATTTGAAAAGCTGGTTTTGTGATTCTGAATGAAGTTTGTATTTTGGTAAACAGTCTAATATCACAAGCTGAAAATGAAATCATCAGATTTGCTACTTTCTCATTAAAAAATGTTTATTTTTGGGCTTTTTATGCCTTTATTAGAGTGACAAAAGAGTAAAATCAGACAGCGAGAGAGTGGAGAATGACATGCAGCAATGGAGCCACAGGTCACATTCAAACCTGCTTCAAAATTATATATTGGAGCACTGGGGGAACTGGTAGCCTAGTGGTTAGTGCGTAAGCGTGCAGCCCCGGGCTCTAATCCGACCTGTGGCTCCTTTCCTGCACTTCATTCTCCGCTCAGTTTCTGACTCTATCAATCACAAATAAAGACATAAAAATTAAATTATAAATGACCTACCCCCTTCCAACACTTCTTCTGGCCCCCGCCCCTGATCTTGGTCTCTTACCCCTGTGTCGACTATTTCAGCTTCAAATTGGAGCATTTTATTTTTAAAACTCAGTCCATCCATGATGTTTTCATTTGTTTTACTGTTAACTTTAGCCAATCTTTGTCTCGGTTGTTTCTCTTTTCTCTGTTAATTGGATGATTGCTGCGCGGTTGTTTTATTTTTCATGCTTTATTAAGAGGATTTTATTGTTGTGTATTTGACTCTTGGGATTTTTTCTGTAAAGCACTTTGTGACGTTGGTTTTGATAAGTGCTTTATAAATAAACTTTATTATTATTATTATTACAGTACATTCCTCACACATCAGCTACTGTACCTTTCTTGTGAAAGGGTAAGCCAGGCTTCCCTTCTGGGTGACGTTTTGGCCACTCCCAGCTGAAGACCTCCTGCAGCCTTTTTCTTGCCCGCAGCCGCCTGAACTCGCAGTCGCACAAACATCAGACTCCCAGGACTACCTGCTGTCAACGCGGGCGCCACTGACAGTAGAGAACAAGACTGGTTAAAAAATGGTTCTCATAGTAATATGTATGATCATCCAGATTGACCAGAAGCAGCAGTTATACCAGCAGTCTGCCTCACGGACGACTTCTCTGTTTCATCAGTGCTCAGCTGCTTTGTTTTGGATTGACCCGCGGCCTCTTGACCTCCACAGCAGAAGGTGGCAGCACTGCTCAGGACGGCAGCTCCAAGGACTCCTGTGGACTCTTCTTGCAGCCCCCCCTGTTGGATTTTATCCAGCTCTCCCTCAGCCGCCGCCATGTCTCTGCTCTCCGTCTCCCCCTCCGCCACAGAAACCTCCTTGGTCAGGCTCAGAGCCAGACCGGACAAATCTGACAGAGGCACAGACACCAGAGCCGGGTCTGACTCCCCCTTTTGGTTTGGGGGGCCTCCTGCTCCTCGCCGTCTTGCAGATTTCAACTTCTGCAGTATTTTCTGTCCTTTCCTCCTTAAAAAAAAAGAAAAAGAAAAAAAGGAAACAAGAACTCTTAAATTGTCTGACCATGTTATCTGAGTCTATGATGGGAGTGTGTGAATGTTTGCTGACCTCTGCTGGAACTTGCTGAAGTGAACATGTGAGATGTCGGAGAAGAAGGAGACAGACGACAGATTATCAATAGAGCAGGAGAGGAGGTATTCCTCACAGCCATGCTCCTTCACCAGAGGGTGTGTCTTACACGGGTCGAAGAAGATCTTATTAGAGGTCACCAACAGGATACCTGAAACCACACCCTGAAACACACGGGACATTTAAGTCTAAAATGTGTGACTAAAACTGAGATCAGACTTATACTGAGCGGCTCACACCCACTTTACGGTCTGTGATGTAGCGACAGAACAGTTTGAGGTACTGCATGGCCTCTGGTCCCTCGCCCTCGCAGCACTCCGGTGGGAGAGCCAACAAGCAGAGCTGTCCGTCGGGCATCGGCACCGTCTCCACATCCTGTCAAAATCACAAATGTCTCCCGCATAAACAGATACAACACAAGCTGAAACAAAACAGATTTCTGAGGTTTCTTTCACTCCTTTTTAAAGCAAAACTTGGAAGTTAACTGATTATAGTTTGTTTTTGTGTTGTTAGTCAGTTAAAGGAGCAGTATGTAACTCTGACACCTAGGGTTTAAAACAGGTACTGCAGTCAAAAGTTTAAACATTGAAGAGCGCTGCCTCCATTAGTAAAACTGAAATACCAAACTAGCAATCCATCTGAAGAACAACATTTCCCCTGGTTTTAAGGTGATTTATGGATACCAAGTCCAATGTATCTCCGTTCATAAAATGCTTAATAATTTGATACGTACAACAGAAAATAAAAGTCGTGCTGCAGCTCATAATTTCAGAAAAAGAAACCAAAAATGTTCTGTCACAGATTTATGCTTGTTTGCTTTTCTACATCCACAAAAAAAGCACAGAGTACTTAATTTATTTCCATGTTCATAAATTTAGTCCGCACTCAGCTTTGCAATGATTTAATGACTTGTTAGGCGCTTGTTTCCAAGGCAACGTGTTCTGTTAATTTGATTTGTCATAAAAAAACCTTTTTCAGCTCATTTTTCATTTCCCCCAAACTCATTACCCTCTAATAGCTTGAATACATGGAGAGTGATCTCACCACGAGCGGACACAGACACAGCTGTGCTCCATCGGATGAAGCTTTTATTCGAACTCTGAATGCACAATCAAAGCTCTATAGTTTCTTCACTGACAGAGAGGAGGCTCCCAGAGGAGGACAGACTCTTGCTGTCAGTGCGACACCCAACAGGTAGAAACGGAGCTCCGCTTCCTCACATCACGCCCCGAATACCAGGCTGTGAGAGAGGAATGATTTCCCCCCCCCGAAATGACACCCTTACATCCTGAATGTGAACAAACAACTCACACACACACACACACAAAACAAGCAACTGGTTCAGATATACCAGATTCTACCCGACCTAAAAAGCAAGCTCCACGACCAGAAAATCCAAAAAACCAGGATAAATATTGGAGATACTTTTGGAAAATGGAGAGAGGTTAGAACGCAGAAAGGTTTCAAGAACGATGCAGAGCTGGATAAACGCTGAAGCTTCAGTGTCTGCCTCGACTCTAGGGAGGAGGGGGAGGGGGGAGACAGTTGTTCTTTAGATGGATTGCTAGCTTGATATATTTCAGTTTAACTAAGGGAGGCAGCTCTCTCCAATGTTTTGACTTTTGACTGCAGTACCCGTTTTAAACACTAGGAGTCAGAGTTACATACTCCTCCTTTAATGACATTTAATCATTCTGAATTTCATTCTCTTGTTTCGACAGGTGGTGGTGTAGCTAGTTTTTTTTGCTTGTTTTATACACAGTTTGATAATTCAGTCTTCTGATTCTCCAGGGAGGGTCAACCTCTCCCAAGAGTAAGAGCTGATATCGTCTTTATCAATGTCAAAAAGGAAAGAGTAAATAAAGCTTTCAACAAAAGAAGTGGAGGTAAAAGTTTGAGGAACATCAAAATGAAGTAATTAGACGTCCTTAATCGTTTCTACAGAGTAAAACCTTTTAGATGTTGTGCTTACCAGTAGTTTGTCATATTCTGCCTCTGGTGAGGGGGACTGAGGCTGAGCAGAGAGAGTCTCCAAAGATTCTGGATCAGCCTCGGCGTCCGGCTTCAGGTGACGATCAGAGCGTTGGTCCAGCTCTACTTTGGATGATTTTCCACTGGTCGAAGGGTTTTTTCCCTTCGGGACGAGCAACTGCTTCAAAATAGAAGCCATGATAAGATTAGCTCTGACATTGAAACCGACACCAGAGTGACTACTTCCTCTTTCTACAGGCCTGCATTTCCCCCTCTTCTCTTTGTTTGTAGTCACATCTCAGCTTCCATGTGTCACATGAGGGTTAAGAGTGGAGGGACATTTTTTTTTAACTGGCTGAGGCCATTCAATTGACTAAAGAGTACATTTTGCATACTATCAGTTTGAGTTTGCTCACAGCGATCGGTTTCAGTGATAGGTATAGATAACCTGAGAAAGTTTAAAACACACTGACTGCCTCACCCTGAATGCTTGCTGCAGGGGACAGGTGTTGTTTTGCATCTCAAATCCTGACGTGCAAGAGAAGGCAACAAAAACAGCCAAACAGCCACAGTGTGATTACAGATAACTCTTACCTCTCTGGGGATGAGGGCAGCAGAAAAGGACACTAAATTTGAAGAGGAGCTGTGACCCATCTTGCCCTCTTCTGCCACAGTCGCACCGTTACTGCTGAACTGAGACGAGATGCTGAATACAGTGTCTCCCCCGGGGGGACCCTGAAACAGTAACACATGATGATTCCTTTTCTTCATGTTCAAGAAAGGAGAAATCATTTTGCATCCTTTCTGGCATTCAAGCAGAAGATAAGAAAAGGGAAAAAGTTTTATTTTGAGTACGGAAAAAGGGGATTAAAAGTAAAATGTCTCTAAATCAAAAATCATGGAAACCTCACATTTTTTTTACAAGACATTGTACAATTTGTTGTTCCTGAAAATC